>NC_056747.1:233726923-233998808 GCF_019279795.1 Protopterus annectens | reverse complement strand
CAAAATTTTTCCAAAATATTTTGAAGCAAAGATATACAGACGCCTAATAGTGTGTTGGATAAATCTAGCACAAAACCGACAGCAAGGCACATTATGATCTGGGCCTAGGCAAGGAATACAGTACAAATGGAAATCCTTATGAGGTATTTGCTTCCCACAAGTAATGCAATTATTAACTTTTACTAACATCGGTAAGGGGCAAGAAAATGTTTCCCCAATGGGGTACTTAGCTTTAATTGAAGACTTCAGTTCTGAAACTCGAATGCGACAATTTCAGGAGTTGGCCGACCGGCACTTGCAAACTGCTTCTGCTTCGGGCATCACGCGGCAAAAAAGACCAAAGAAAATGGCGTCGGCTGCATGTTTTATACCCCTGATGACATGACGTCATGGAAGAGGAGACAGCAACCGACGCAGGACCCAAGACTTTGATATTCAGGCCGACTGAGGGCAACCTGCCAGCAGATTACCGAATGTAATGACTGCAACAGTGAAACACGAAGAACATCACAGATGGAACGTTATGGTGAGTACAGAACTTCTTTAACGCTGTCAGTCTTTGTTCATTCTTGACAAATGGGGCAGAGTTGCCCAGCTACTTCAGTCCCTAGATGGCCTTATGGAAGGATGTTCCAGAAAATCATAAAGCCAAAGGATCTCTTCCCCTGGGACCATATCCGATTTGCAATGAATGATAAAGGTATGAGGCGTAGCCCAAGTGGCAGCTGCACAAATTTCATCCACAGAAGCTTTCAAATGAAAAATTGCAGATGTGGCAACTGATCTGGTTGAATGCACTTTAACAGGCACATGTAACTTTTGGTTATGTGCATAAATAAAGGTAGCACAATATCTCAGCCATTTAAGGTCACTTTTGATACAGCTTGTCCCACCGTTGGACCAGAAAAGGAAAGGAAATGAGCAATTGATCTGATTTCCTGAATTCTTTAGTCCTGCTCAAGTAAAAACGTAGTTGCCTATGTACCTCCAAGTAAGTGTAAGCAATTTTCACCTCTGTTGGAAAACTGGGGAAGAAAACTGGTAACTCAATAGTTTAATATTGGATTCAGAGACCACCTTAGGAAGAAAGGAAGGCTTAGTTCTCAATGGCACACTGTCCTTATGAAAAAAGATATATGGGGGTTTTGCACATAATGCCAGGATCTCAGACTTTTCTGGCAGAAGTGATGGCTACTAGAAAACGAGTTTTCCAGGAAAGGAATTTGAGACAGCAATTGACCACTGGTTCAAAAAAAGGTAGTACACAGATTGCAAAACCAAGGTTAGATCTCACGGAGCTACTGGATCTTTGAATGGAGGTTTTAAGTATAAGGCACCTTTGAAAAAGACCTTGCACAGGTGATGGGAAATTAAAGAATGGTCGTCATATCCGTTGTGAAAATTAGAAATGGCCACTAACTGAGCTCATGAACACTGGAAGCAGAAACTCCTTGATTGAGAAGGGCGGCTAAAAATTCCAAAACTCAACAGGTGTTGAAAAAGGATCTAAATTGTATTCAGAGGCCCAAAATGAAAATCTCTTCCATTTATTGGAATAGTTTCTCTTGGTGGAAGGCCAAAAGAATCTTTTGTACTGGGTTAGCTATATTATTCTGCCTGGCTACTAATGGAATTGGAGGAACCAAGCTGTGAACTTGACAGAGTGTACATCGGGATGCACCAATCCCTGCGGGTGAGAGCAGGTTTGGAACTGGGTCCAGAATCCACAAATGGTGAATCAAGTAAGGCCACAGAAAGGGGAAACAAATTTGCCTGGACAGAATGTGGCAATAAGAATCACTTTGCTTTGCAACCTTTGGGCTTTCTTTAAAAAGAGGATTATGAGGCAACTCCCCCTGAGGGGCGGATTAGGGGAAAGTAGCTGCTGCACTTGTTGGTTAGAGAGGCAAAGAGATTGCAGCAAGGCTGGCCCCATCATTAAAAATTTCCTTTGCTACTTTGGGATTGAGAGACCACTCGTGAGGCAATACAAAATGTCTGCTCAGCTTGTCCCTGGGATATGCACTGCCACAAGAAAGCAGATGGAATACATCACCCACTACCACACTCAAATTCCGGCAAAGGGGGTATGATTTGGTTCCACCTTGTTTGCTGATGTACCATACCACTGACATGTCTGACTGGATTGCAACTATTCCCAGAGAAAGAGCAGATTGAAAGGCTTGCAACGCTAGGAGAGCTGCTCTCTTCTCCAGGACACTGATGTGCAAGTTGGCCTCTTGTGGAGACCAAGTGACTTGGACTGTTCTTCCCAGATAATGCCCCCCTCCCCCACAAATCTGGGAGGCATCTGTGGTCACTATGGCCTTGAGTTGTGGGAGAACAAAGGGACGGCCCATTAGAATTTTTTCTGAGTGCATCCACCATGATAGATCCTTTTTGCAACATCCTGTTACAAAGACTGGGTGAGTCATCGGATGAGATGGGATGGAACATTGGGAGGCCAGAAGCCCCTGAAGTATCCTCATGTGAAATCTCACCAAGGGAGCCAGGGTGATGGCTGCCGCCACAGATCTTAGGATCTTAGGAAGGACAAGTAGGGCAGGCACTTTGTTTTTTTTTACTAAAATAAGCTGCATTTGAGATCTCATCTTTTCAAGCTTGTGAAAAGGCAGAGAAGCTACACATGAAACTGTGTTAAGGTGGGCTCCTATGAATTCTAGTTCCAGAGTGGCAGACAGCTGTGACTTCTATTTGTTGACTGTTATATGTCCAGGACACTGAACAAGTGTATGATGAAGTCTGTGGCTTGAAGCAGTACATGCCTAGTAGGGGCAGTGAGGAGTCAATAGTCTAAATAAGGAAACACGCAGAATCAGTGTAGTCTCACATGAGCCAAGACTGCGGCCATGCATTTGTTGAACACCCTGGGGACTGTGGTGAGGCCAAAAGGCAGCACTCTGAACTGATTATGACTGGCTCCTAGCTGAAAGCAGATAGACCTTCTTGAGCGTTTGTCCATCTTTATGTGGTAATACGCACCCTGAAGGTCTATAGAGCACATCCAATCATTTCCCCCTAGAAAGTGGAGAAGAGACTGAACTGTGACTATCAGGAATTTCGTCTGCTGAACAAATGTGTTCAGAAGGCTGAGTTCCAATATCGGCCTCCAGTCCCCCATCTTCTTTGTCACTAAAAGAACCTGGAGTAGAATCCGGTTCCTATATGGTATGGTGGGACTTCTTGGATGACTTTGTATTCTAGCAGCTTTTGAACTTCTAAGGCTGCTTGATTACTCTGCTTGGGTGGAACATCGGGGATTTTTCTCAGTGATCTCAGGAAAGGGGTTAAGGGGATGTGATAGCCTCTATTAATGATTCTGCACCCAAGTATCAGAGGTTATTTTGCTACCAGGCTGTCGAGTGCAGTGACAATCTTCCCCTGTCTGCTTCCAGAGGTAAGCAAATTGGGCCTCCTTTTGGTAGGGTTGTCCACAGAGTCTCTGGAGCCCTGGTTTTGCAGGCCACCTCTGCCTTGCGATCGGCATCTTCCATCTGAAGTTCCCAGTCTACCGCAAGGGGAGCCGCCGCCACTTGTCCTGAAAAGGCCCTTGAGACTTTCTGAACCACATCTTTCCACTCCTCAGATTCCTGGAGTAGGACTGCAGAGGAGTAGAACAAATGCCCACAGCAGACAAGGTTTTTCCATCCTTCTCACACCTGGCTAGTGTTTCCTTCGAGGGGCTAGACAAAATGATCTGTCAAAAGGAGCATTGAAGGAAGACTTGAAGGGGCCCGCAAACTCACACAAGCGCATCCAGGCGTGGCACCTTAAGGCAACGGTCAGAACCCGCTGCTCTGGTCGTGCCTTTGGCTGTGTGCCATGAGCCGCATGGACGGGTTCGATATAGACTCCAGGGTGGCTAGCTGAGAGGTGACCTTGTCAGACACTGATCCCAAAAGATTATGTACTAATGCCTTAATCAAAACTCTCTGGAGTGTAGTAAAATGTGCCAAGAAGTTCAAAGACCTGAGTGCGAAGTTCGATGAAGCGCAGGCCTGCTTTCCAAATCTGTCCATGGTCCTAGACTCCCGGTTAGGAGGATGGACAGTAGAACTCTCATCAGAGTCTCCTTTCTTGTTGGCAGCCGCCACCACCATGGCATCTACTGCTAACCCCCTAGCCCAATATTGGTGGGCTTCAGGTGATAACATTTTGTCCTGTCTCTAGGGAACAGGATCTATCGATTCTGAGGCCTTCCAAGCCCGCTGCATGACCAGCTTAATAAGACAGTGGGTGGGGTCACCCAGGAAACAGATGGTCGAGCACCGAACACTTGCAAGTACATGGACTCTAAGGTTGGGTCTTGAGGCTTCTAGTTACCCTTCTGCTTGAGAATCTCTAAGATATCTCCAAAGAAGACATCTTCAGGGGGTGACCGGGGAGAACCTGCCCCTTCATCGAAATCCTTGTCCTTGGTGAGATTCTTCCAGTGAAACTAGGTGCTTTCTCAGTGAAGATCTCTGAAAAAGAGAGAATCTGTGCAGGGGCAACTTGAAGCTTCGGTGCTCATTTCCTGTTTTGGGAATTGGTGTCAGCTCTAGGCCAGAAAATATGGCAATGATGTAGGAGGAACCAGCTGAGAGCTTGCAGAGGTTAAAGCTGTCTCCATAACCTGGAAGGCAGGGCCCCCCTCTCGAGGAGTGGGAGCCCAGAACTGAGAAAGTTCACCTTGGAACTGACATCACATCCCACTCAGAAACCCGCCCGTCAAGGTAGGAGCCGGAGAAGGCCCCACAACGGACAAAGTCCCAAGAGCCAAGGATGGCTCTGCATAAAAAAACAGGAACAGATCCAAGATTCTTGGAACCAGCAGTCGAGTCTCTGCCCCAAGAATCTATCAGTTCCGAGAAGGGAACCGAGGAAGTCAGAGCTACATTTGATGCAGAAGAAGGGATGCCTATCATCACTGAAGCAGCTGGCACCAGCAGGATTGAAGTGCTGGGCTCCGAAGCTCTGCAGGAAGTCAGAGGAGGAGACAGTGTAGGAGTCCTTGGAGAAGATACAACTCCAGAAGGGAGAGGGGCTTGAGAAGGGGCAGGGATACCTCTGGCCACCAACAGCTGATCTACCAATCTCATGACGTCTACCTCAGAAAGACTCCTGGAGGATCAAACTGAAAAACCTGAAGGGGACTCGGGCCATTCCAGGAAGGGACTGAGCAACTGGCATGCAAAGGAGTCTATGGAAGGTGAATACCTGGTCCTAGAAAAACCCATTCTGGTATCGGCACCGAAGGGGTGGGTGAAGCCTGTTGGTGCCGAGGAATCTTGAACGTGTATTTTCGGTACCTTAGCTTTTGGTTCCAATGAGGTAGTTGGAACCAGAGTCTTATGGTTTGGGGCCACCTGTGCCGTGGGAGACGTAGTAACAAAGTGACACTTCTTTTTGGAAAATTTAGAAGTCAAGCTTGGACAAAGCTTCGGTGGAAGAGGTCTTTAGTGAGGCCTTTAAAATGAGATTATGATGCTCTACCAAGGCACGATGACAAAGCTTGGCAGATGTCACAATTTAGATCTAGCTGAGGAGCTCAGACAAACACAGTAAAGATGACCATCAGAAGTGGGCGTCTTTCTTCCACAGTATAGGCACTGTTTGACCCCGAAGTACCTTTTTGCTTTTCCACCATTTTGTGTTGACGAAAAAGGACTGCTAACAAAGCACACACACACAAACACTAAGGATAGATGGAAAAATCTACCAATTGTGGTAGATAAGTATACCAAAACGGTAATTAGAAATGGAAGGAAGGAACTACCAATAATGGTACAATGAAATACCCCTAGAGGTAGGAAAGGCAGAGAGGGTTAAATAAGGGACAAAGGGTAGAGTATTCAGACACACGGTAGTCAAGGTTATAAAGACATAGAAAATATCTATATCTATCTATGTATCTATATATATATATATATATATATATATATATATATATATATAGAAATTTTTAAAGAATTTTAAAGGACTTAGCTGACTGCAAAGGCTGACACGGCTTGCTGACAGAGGGGCAAATGAGATCTGAGGTAATGGAGAGAGGGGGATTGTGGATAGAGTCTTAGCTTGAGAGTTTTTTGTCTGGTACGAGCTGTATAACGGCCAAGCCGGTTCCAAAGACTAGAACAGAGTCCCGTTTGTCAAGAATGAACGAAGATTGACATCATCAGATGACAGTTTTCCAGGTCAGAAATTTCAGTTCACACTTAGTTGATGGGTCAAACAGAGACTGTATCAAAGATTGTAAAACAATATTTAAATCCCACGGAGGAGTGGGGTCTTTTATGGGAGTCTAAAAAGAAAAGTTGCTCTACGAAAAGCTTTACAAAGTTTGGAAGAAGCTAAAGACAAATTACTTACTCCTATATGAAAACTGGAAATGGCAGCTAATTGTACGAAGAGCTAGCACCTTCACTGAAAATTACATCTAAAAATTCAAGTACAGTTGTGTATACTTACCATAAATGAGAGTGTATTCACTGTTGCAGTCCTGACTTGTGGAATTTCCCACCCTTGGCCAGCCCGACTACCAGAGAAAAATCTATAAACCAGGATAGTGCTTCAAAACGACAAGCAATACATCCAAAAGTCACAGCACGAAGAAACCAAAATAAAATACAACCTTTTACTTCTCAATTAAAAACTGCAGTACTTGCATTCAACAAAAAAAAAAATGCTTTTTTCACTGAATATGAACTTCATCAGATAATCTTTTCACATTGGTTTAAACTTTAAACACCCTTCAAAAACATTTGGTTGGTTACCGCAGACACTCCCACATCCTACATCATTCTACTAAAAAAAAAAATATGATACATAAATCATTCAATGAAATGAGTACATTTTATCCAACTCTTAAATACCCTTAAAAACAATAAATATTTGAAACTCTATACTAAACCTATGTCCTTTAAAAAAAGGGGTCTTTAAGATATTACAATACTTTAATAAAAATTACACTGAATGTTTACCATAAAATAAATAAATAAAAAAAATTTCTGTAATGCTATTGTCCCCTCATCAAATGTTTTAACTGTCAACCCTGAAAGTATACCCCTCATCGTTCCAAAGCCTTTAACTTTAATATACAGAATACAGAGCTTTGCTCATTTATACATGGTCAGTGATTGGCGGTAAGCCTTGTTTGCCAAAACAGTCCTCCAATTAAAGCTCCAAGGGATCAAAGTCTTTGAAATGCGGCCCAGACGGATCCGAGGGGTGGATCAGAGACCATATCGTGAGGATGAATGAAGAAACCATCAGATCCTACATTTGTCTGTTTCTCCCACATGTTCAAAGGATTTTGTAAACCAGTGTGTACATAGCCCACTATCTTGGGTCACCAATATTAACGTTTCATCTCTTGGTTTGAATTTGCGCCTCTAAGCATTCCTACATTTGATCCTGATCAAAATGAGGTTCTTCCAGACGTTTTCTATACTTGCAACTATATTTATGCACTTGCCACATTACTTGCCTTCTCATCTGGTCCTTCACCTTATATTCTTTACGTTGTTTTTTTGACACATTCAGTTGCTGCCTGATATTTATCTACTTCCGGCTTGATTTCCATCCCTGCTTGACGTAGATATGCTTATGCTAGACTAAGCAGGGAAGTCATCTTAGATTACGTTTGGGTTTTATGAGGTCAGAAGGTGTGTGTGCAGTCCCACAACTGCAGATCTATACATGTAATCATTAGTCCTGAGAGGCTGTCTGGACGGAAGATGAGTAAATGTTCCAATGCCATGCCTGTCCACAGTTCAGAAACCTTTCTACCAGAAGTGATATTAACAAGAAGACAGTCTTCCATGTCAAGAATTTTAAGTCAGCAAAAACTGCTGGTTCAAATGGTGGAAGAGCAAGTTTTTCCAGAACAAAAGGGTCACAGGGTAGGGCCTGTGGCCTGATGTGGATCAACTCCATAAGAAAATTTCACAAAAAGGTAAGAAAAGACAGGGGATTGGCCAGGAATGTGAGCCGAGATGGCCAAAGCATGAATTTTTATGGAGGAGTAAGATAGACCTTTGTCAAAGACTTGCCAGACAGGACAGGATGACTGTGATCTTGGCTGGACGGGTGTTCAGAGCATGCTGCCCACACCAGAGAATCTCTTCCATTTAGCAGAATAAGATATCCTGGTGCTAGGCCTTCCGGCCTCTCTAAGGATGTCTGGAAACTTAAAAAGTTGGAAATGGATTTGGCAGAATATAAAGACAATTGCCGTTACCCTACACCTGCTGGCACCTACAGGACATGGAGTAGTTGGAATGACCAGAATAGTAAGACAGATGAAAATCCTAGTATGGAGGAGGTAGCTTATAATTACAAAAATAAGGATGGCCCTCACATCTTTGATGTGCAGGACCCTTTACTGGTTCCTACTCTGCGTCAATTGGAGAGGTTAATGAACAAGAACCCCCATTCAACAATTACTACTCCAACAGAAGGAAGGGAACGGGGAGAGGGAGATTTTAGATATGTTTGGTGGTTATTGGTGCAGAAAAGGGAAAGTGCATTGTTAAAGGGTGGATGTAAAATGTACTTACAATAACTACAATATATTTATATCAGTCTTGAGATCAATATAATTTATTTTAATTTGTTCTCTAAAAGTTTCAAGTTTACCCCAGGACAAAATGCAATACTAGCAAAGTTTTAATAGATTTAAAAATGTTTTCACGAAAGGAAAACTTTGAGATACTGTTTGCAGATGATTGCGATTACAACAAAGGGGTGGATACTTTAAAGAAAAATTTATTTATAATTCTCCATTACACCCCCAGCTGAAGAATTTTGAAACCTTACTGGAGAAGTTAAAGGTGGGGATTTAAACTACTAGGTTTAGTTCTAACCTCACCTTGGAGGAAAATAATACTGTTATAAGAATTAAGAACAAATAAGTTCATTAGGCTAATGAAGCCAGACAAGGGTGGGGGGACCATAGTTATGGA
The DNA here is from genome assembly GCF_019279795.1 of Protopterus annectens. NCBI lineage: Eukaryota > Metazoa > Chordata > Ceratodontiformes > Protopteridae > Protopterus > Protopterus annectens. Next base: position 233,989,842 of record NC_056747.1, on the reverse strand, counting down.
TAAGACTGAGTATGAGGCCAAAATGAAAGAAATTTTATAGGATGAAAATAAATATCAGAGGGTTTCAACAAAACAAAGATCAATCTAGCATAAAAAAAAAAAAGTTACGTCGTATCATAACGTTCCATCCGAGTTGTTGATCATCTTCCAGTCATCACTGATGGGTTCAGTTCAGAACCCTCGGAACAGAGTCGGCCTTACACCAATCGTGTGCACCAAAAACTCTCGAGCCAAGCTGCTACCCACAATGCCCTTTACTCGGTTACTTCAGATAGAGTTTGCATGCAACATATAGAAGAAGATATAGTCAGAAGCCATCTCTGCGCAGAAACCATAAGACACCACAAAGACCCAGAAGATCCACCAGGAACATTTGGAGGGGGTTGGTGGAAGGGTGTGATGACTGGAAGAAGATCAACAACTCAGATGGAACGTTACGGTAAGACATAACTTCTTTATCTGAAGTTGTTAATCTTCTTCCTATTCATCATTGATTGGACCAAGTCCCCAGCTACTTGGAGAAAGTACAGTTGTGTAACTACCATAAATGTAGATGTTAGAGTGTATTCACTGTTGCAGTCATTACACTTGGGTTATCCTGCTGGCAGGCTACCCGCAGTCGGCCTGAATTCCAAAGTCCTGGTCCGGCGTCGGTTGCTGTCGCCACTTCCCTGATGTCAGTGCACCAGGGGTATAAAAGATGCAGCCGACGCCATTTTCTTCAGTTTTTCTTGCCCCAGATGTCAGGTGCCCCCAAAAGGGTAGGCTAAATAAATTTGCAAATAAAAAAATCATGCACTAACATAAGCCTTACCTTCTTCTACAAGCAAATACACCACATAGGTTGTATAGAATAGAGAAGTATAGATAAGTCCCAGCAATTAAAGGGGGATGGTGGGAGGGTAACCTGGACAGCAAAAGTGAATACACTCGAACATCTACATTTATGGTAGGTACACAACCATACTATGTTCATCGTGTTTCACTGTTGCAGTCATTACACTTGGGTTGAATCCCAAAGCTGAGATTGGGCGGCTGGGTCTAAATAGGATTAGGAGTGGCTATGAGGCCCAGTAAAACTGCAGTGGCAAAGCCTGCTCTGGATTTAGAGTAAAGAGGTAAGTGATGGTGCCTGGTAAAAGTGTGCACTGAACTCCAAGTTGCAGCCTCCAAGATTTCCTTGGTTGGTACTCCTCTGAGAAAGGCTGCTGATGTGGCTGCTGCCCTGGTAGAATGTGCCCTAATATTCTTAGGCACTGATTTGCCATGCTGTGCATAGCAGAAACTAATGCAGTGTCCTATCCATTTTGAAATAGTCTGCTTTGAAAATAGCCTTTCCTTGTGATCATGCAGCGTATGCCACAAAGTTGCTCAGTTTTTCTGAAAGCTTTTGTTTTGTCCAAGTAGAAGCGTAGCTGTCTGTGTATGTCCAAAAAGTGCAGAAGTCTCTCCCCCTTATTCTGGGGATTTGGGTAAAAGGTTGGCAAATGAATGGTTTGGTTAAGAGCCACACTGGATACTACCTTTGGCATAAATGTTGGGTTTGTCCTGAGAGAAACCCTGTCCGGATGAAAAATGATAAAAGGTTCCACTGCCATTAATGCCTGTAACTCTGAGACTCTTCTTGCTGAAGTTATTGCTAGGAGCAGAGCAGTTTTCCATGATAAGAATTTTATCTCAGCTGTATTGGCTGGCTCAAAAAGGAGGCACTGTGAGCTTTTCCAAGACAAAATTGAGGTCCCATGTAGGTATACGTGCTCTCCTTGGGGGTCTTATGTTTTTTGCCCCTCTGAGGGTCTTAGTAGTGGATGAAAGAAAATATGAGGTTCGGTATTGTAATGAGCTGAAATGGCAGAGGCATGGATCTTTATTGATGAGAAGGACAGGCCTTTGTCCAGCATCTCGGGTATTGCAAAATCTGAGGAATATTAGGAACAAGCGGTTCAAGTCCTTGTGCCTGGTTCCAAGCACAGAATCTCTTCCATTTTTCTGCATAAAATTTCCTGGGGCTGGGCCTCCTGGCTTCCAAAATGACATCCATAACTGCTTTAGAGAGAGATGTGTTCTGAGTGGCTGTATTATTCGCCATGCAGCCAGATTTAAGGTTTTGAGTTGGCTGTGCAGGATCTGATTGTTTTGTTGGGTCAGCAGATGAGGAATTTGAGGTAAAGCCCAGGCTGGCCCTTGAGACAAGGTCTTTAAGATTGGGTACCAGTGCTGGCGTGACCAGTCTGGGGCAATCAGAATCATTTTTGGCTTCTCGTCTGACTTTTAGGAGTACCTTGGGGAGTAGAGGCAGTGGTGGATAGGCAAAAACTATTAGGTTTTTCCAGCTGAATGATAGAACATCCACCTTCCATACTTGTGAGTGATAAGCCCTTGTGCAGAATCTCTGTAGTTGGCAGTTGTGAGGGGAGGCAAATAGATCTATGTCTGGGCATCCCCATTTTTTTATCATGCTGAAGACTTGTGGATCTAGTTTCCACTCGTGAGGGTCCATGAGGTTTCTGCTTACTTCGTCTGCCAGAGTATTTTTCTTTCCTGGCAGGAATTGTGCCTGCAGATGTACTTGATAGGCCAGTGCTGTGTTCCACAAAGTCATGGCTTGCCTGCAGAGGGGGTAGGAATGTGCCCCCTTGCTTATGTACCACATGACTGTAGTATTGTCCGTCTTTGGTAATAGTTGTCCTGGATGTAGATCCTTGAAGGCAGTCAGGGCATTCTGTACAGCTAGCATCTCTTTTTGATTGATATGAAGATGCATTTGGTCTGTGGACCATGTGGCCTGTATACTTTTCCCGCCGTGTGTGCTCCCCAGGCATAATCCGATGCATCTGTTGTTAGTGTCTGCCTGGCTGTGGGTAAAGTGAATGTCTGTCCCTTGTTGTGGTGACAGGCCAGTGCCCACCATCGAAACTCTTGTTGCAGGCAGGGAATGAGAGTAATTACTGTTTCCAGGCTGTGGCAATGTTGAGTCCAAACACTTTTTAGATACCATTGTAGCTTCCTCATATGCAGTCTTGCATATGGAATTAGCAGGATGCAGAATGCCATGAAGCCCAAAGTCTGCAGATTTTTTCTTGCAGGTAACTGGGTCTTTGTTGCTATCGTTTGGAAGTAATGAGTCAGTTGCCTTTGTTTGGCTGGCGTGAGATAAGCCATCTGGGCAGTTGTATTTAAGCTTGCACCCAGGAATATTATCTCTTGAGAGGGTGATAGTTTTGATTTCTTTTCGTTTACTGTGTACCCTAGGCAAATTAATAATCTTTTTACAAACGCCAGATGTTTTAGTAAAATGCCCTTGGTCTCTGCTTGAATAAGGCAGTCATCCAAATAAGGATATATTTGAATTCCTCTGTCTGCAAAATGCAGTTACTGGTGTCGGGCATTTTGTGAAGACCCTGGGCGCAGTAGATAAGCCAAAGGGCAGTGCAGAGAATTGGTAATGCATTGAGCCAGCTATGAATCTGAGGCATCTTCTGCAAGATTGTCTGATTGGGACATGCAGGTATGCCTCTGAGGTCCAAAGTAACTAGCCAAGCCTTTTTGCCCAGCATGGGTAGAAGTTGCTGCAGTGTCAACATTTTGAATTTTGGAACGTCCAGGAAAGTATTTAGAGTAGACAGGTCCAGTATTGGTCTCCAAGCTTTGTCCTTTCTGGGTACCAAGAAAAGTCTCGAGTAAAATCCTTGTCCTGCTCCTGCTGTGGTACTTTTTGAATAGCTCTCATGTCCATGAGAGCAGAAATTTGTTTTTGTGCCTCTGCCCATTGATTGTGTGGAAGGTCTGGCATACTTTTTGGCCTTGGTAGGGTGTGAAAGTGGACCCTGTAACCCTGGGAAACAATATTCAGTACCCATTTGTCTTGGGTAATTATGTGCCAATTTTGTGAGAAAAGTGCTACTTTTCCCCCTAAGGGTTCCGCCAAAAGGCAAGTGCTTGGCATTGGTAGAGGGAAGTCACTGGGTCTGTTTCCTATAAGGTTGTGATTTGTCTTCTCCGCCTTTGGGGGCTGAAGCACCCCATTGCTTAGGTCTGTATGTGCCTTGTGGCTGAGATCTGCCTCTTAGGCGTCTGTATCTGCCTCTTTGTGGCCTGTCTGACGCTGGAAAGGACCAATTTTTTGAAGGCCAGTTCCTGCTAAATCTGGGTGGCTGAACCTGTAAGAAATCCTTTACTGTCTGCATTGATTTTGCTTTATCCTCCATTTTCTTTAACACCTCTTCTGCCTTAACACGAAACAAAGTATCATGCTGTAATGGAGCATCCAACAATTTTGTTTTAACATGATCAGGTAAACTTTGTTCTTTTAACCAAGCATACCTACGAATGACAGAACCTGTAACCGTGGCTCTGCAAGAAGCCCCTAATGAATCAAAACCACATTGTAAAAAGTATGCTTTCCCACCTGTTCAGCTGCATGCAATAAATCCTGCATTTCCTTATTTTCCGGACATTCTGAGCTTGTAAGCATTTTCTGTTTGAGCAAAGACATTAGGTATTGTTGATATTTAAGCATGTGAAACTGACAGTTTAAAGCCATTACAGCTAAGGTAGCAGAGGTGTAAACTTTTTCCCCCCTATCTGTCCAGTGCTCTAGAATCCCTATCAGAGGGAAAAGGACTTTTTGCAGTGGAAGCCTTGACCCCTTTGGGACCTTGAGAAATTGTTTCTGGGTCAGCAGCAGGGTTCTTATAAAGAAATGTATGTGAATCTGGGACCCTGTAGTACCCATCTGGCTTAACTGGTGCAGGGGTTAAAGAATCAGGAGACAAACTGGATTCAGAAAAAACATCAACAATATCTAGTACAGAGGGAATTAGCAAGGGGACTGTGCTGAGGCAGTAAAAGAACATCTCTGAGCCTTTTCTTGGATTCTGAATAATCCTGGCTCTCCCAATGGAAATGCTCCCTCATGGTGTGCAGAAGAGTAATCCTCAGGAGGACAGGCTGAAGGGATAGATTCTTCAGCGTCAGAATCCTCAGAGGGAGGAAGAGAATATCCCTGTTCTGAAGAGGAATCAGAGGAAATAGAAACCTGGTCAGAGGAATCATAGTATCTTGCCTAGGCCTTTTATCAGGAGGGGGATGGGAACCCCTGTTCAGAGTAATTAGGTCTTCGGCCATTTTAAGCATCTGTTTCTTTGGCATGGATGACTGCCCAGGTGAATGCTGGACTTGTTTCTTTGTCTTTATAGGAGTTTTAGACTTTGCCTTGGCTGCTGAAGTAGTCTTGACAAGTAAGCTGTGTAGGTCTGAAAACGCACCCAGAAGCCGATGTCTGCTCAGCGGCTCCAGACCCATCTGAGGGAATAGTTTCCGTAGGCCCAATACCTTGAGTTTCCAGAGGCCTAGTGGTCTCCACGTGGGAGTCAGAGGCGGCCTGTGGCTCTGAGGTAGTGGGTGTCAGGGGCTGCGAAAGCACCTCACTGAGAACCGGCGACTGGCCTAGAAGAGGCTTCGTCGGTTTTGGACCTCGGATGCCTGTCCTTTTCTTTGTCCCTGCATTTTTTACGCATTCTGGTCGTCGGTTGTTCCGACGGCATTATATAGTTAAACCTCCGGCCAAAGTAATGTAAAGCAAAATCGAACCAGTGCTTAATAGTGCATTGGTTGAATCTAGCGAAAACCGACAACTAGCAATGTCGTGGTCGGGGCCTAAGCAAGGAATACAGTAAGAATGAAAATCCTTATGAGGTATTTGCTTCCCACACAAAATACAATTAACTTTTACTGACATCGGTCTGGAGCAAGAAAAAGTTTCCCCAACGGGGTAGTTGGCTTTATTGAAGACTTCGGATCTGAAATTCAATTTCGAAAATCTCAGGAGTCGGCCAACCGGCACTTGTGAACTGCTTTTGCTTCGGGCACCACGCGGCAAGAAAGACTGAAGAAAATGGCGTCTGCTGCATCTTTTATAACCCTGGCGCACTGACGTCAGGTAAGAGGTGACAGCAACAGACGCCGGACCAGGACTTTGGAATTCAGGCCGACTGCGGGTAGCCTGCCAGCAGGACAACCCAAGTGTAATGACTGCAACAGTGAAACGCAATGAACATCCTGGGTGGCCCTTATGGAAGAACATTCCCGAGAACCACTGAACCAAAGGCCACTCTTCCTCTGGAGATCAGATCCAATCTGTAATGCTTGATAACGGTGTGGGGCTAAGCCCAATGGCAGCTGCACAAATGTCATCCATGGAGGCCCTAGAGTGGAAGGCAACAGATGCTGCAATAGTCCTAGTGAAGTGAGCTTTGATTTGGCCAGGCTTAGATCCCTCCGTAAGTGAATATGTGAAGGCAATGCAATCCATGAGCCATTTAGACAAAGTAACTTTCGATACTGCGCCTCCCATTCTAGGACCCACAAAGGAGATGAAAAGCTGGTCCAACTTGCAAAAGGATTTAGTTCTGTCCAAATAGAAACGTAATTGTCTATGAACATCCAAGGAATGTTGGCAGTATTCTCCTTTGTTAGAGTAATTTGGGAAGATCAGAGGGAGCTCGATGGACTGGTTAATCGAAAAGTCAGAAACCACTTTGGGGAGAAAGGATAGGTTAGTACAAAGTCATACTCTGTCCTTATGAAAGATCAGGTAAGGGCTCTTGATAAATCATGCTTGTAATTCAGAAATTTGACTGGCTGAGTTTATAGCCACCAGAAATGAGTATTTCCATGACAGGAATTTTAGATCATATGTCACAGCCGGCTCAAAAGGGGGCAGAGAAAGAGACTGTAGAACCCAGGACAATTTCCATGCCTCCACCGGCTGCCTGATGGGAGGCCTACTGTGGAAAATACCCTTGAGAAAAGTCTTGCAAAGGCGAAAAGAAATAAGTGGGACTCCATCTGACCCCATTATGGAAGTTGGAAAAAGCTGCTAGATGGACTCGAATGGTGGAAGCTGAGGCCCCACTGTCGAACAGTTCAGCCAGATAATGAAGAACAGTGGCTACGGGGGCTGAGAACGGGTCTAGCTTCTGATTATGTGAAGAAATAGAGAATCTTTTCCATTTGTCCCTGTAAAAAGTTTCCTGGTGAATGGTTTATGAGAGGCCAAGATAACATCACGTACGGGTGAAGAGAGGGTTTCCTGCCTGGCAACTAATGGAAGTGAAGAAACCAAGCTTCAGCTTGAGAGTGGACAGATTTGGGGGAGTCCGCCCTTGTGGGTGAGATATGAGGTCCTGACGAGTGTCTAGGATCCAAGGGGGTTGTAACAGATGAGGTCGAAGGAAGGGAAATCACACTTGACAAGGCCAGAATGGGGCAATGAGGATCACTTTGCTTCTCAACCGAATAGCTTTCCTTAGAACAAGGGGAATCAGAAGATAAGCATAAAGGAGACCTGTGGGCCAATCGTGAATCAAAGCATCTCTCGGTGACTCCCTGAGAGGGGGAAAGAGGGCAAAGTAGCTGCTGCATTTTGTGTTTGAGAGGGAGGCGAAAAGGTCGCAGCATGGCTGGCCCCAAAGGCTGAAAATTTCCGCCACCACACACGGGTTGAGAGACCACTCGCAACGATGGAGAATGCATCTGCTCAGCCTGTCCACCATCACGTTGGAGCTCCCCGGGATATGCGCTGCGAGGGGTGGGAGGATGACATAACGGTTAAGGTGTTTACCTTAAAGACACAAGGTGCAGGGTTTGATTCTCACATGGGGCAACTGTCTAGGCTTCAAATGGCCCAAAAGGGCAGTTAGTCTAGTACTAACCTATGAACCTATAATCAGAAAGCAGTTGGAAGCTATCGCCCATTGCCAGATTCTCATGGCTTTAGGGGGTAGGATTTGATCCCTCAATGTTTATGTACCAGACCACAGACACGTCCGAATGGACAGCAATCGTTCCGGACAGGAGCGGATGAAAAGCTTGCAATGCCAATAACGCCGCCCTTAACTCCAGGACATTGACATGCAAGTTGACCTCTACATCAGACCACGTGCCTTAGACTGACTTTTCCCTTGAAGTGCCATGCCGTGCCCCCCCCCCCCCACCAAATCAGGCAATCATCCATGGTCACCGTGGCACTAGGCTGGGGAGACTGGAAGGTGCCATCACAAAGATTTTCTTCTGTACTCATCTACCAGAGGAGATCTAGTTTACAAGTGTTGGTGATGAGAATCTGTGAGCTCAGGGGGTGAAGACTGGGTATCCACTGGGCCTGAAGGAGCCATTGTAGTAATCTCATGTGTAGTCTGGCTCAGGGAACAATAGGGATTGCTTGGAGAACTTCCCTTGCAGACATCTTTCTTCGACAGAGTATCACTTGAACCTGTACCCTTAATCTCTGAAGCCTGTGAAGAGGAAGTGAGATCAGGCTTGACTGGGTGTTTAATATTGCCCCTATGAATTCCAATTGTGAGGGTTGAAGGTTGGATTTCTCCCAATGTATGGTGATGCCCAGTGACTCTGCTAGAACCAGGGTGTAGCGGAGGGACGTGACCAGTAGATGCTTGGTGGGGACAGAGAGGAGCTAATCGTCTAGGTATGGAAACACCTGGAATCCCTGAAGTCTGAGATGAGCTGTTACCACTGCAAGGCATTTCCTGAACACTCTGGGGGCCGTCGAGAGACCAAAAGGCAGGGCTCTGAATTGGTAGTGATTTGACAGCTGCGAATCAAAAGGAACTGGGGGAATAAAGTACAGTTGTGTACACTTACCATAAATGTACATGCTGAGTGTATTCGCTGTTGCAGTCATTACATTTGGGTTATCTGCTTACAGGTAGCCCTCAGTAGGCCTGATTAACCAAGTCTTGGGTCCTGCGTCGGTTGCTGCCCCTTCCTCCATGACGTCAGGGGTATAAAACACTCAGCTGACCCCATTACATCAGTTTTTTCTTGCACCAGATGTCAGGTGCCCCCCTAATGGGAAGCAATTAAATATAAAAGTACAAGGATATACCTCCAACAAAAAAGCAAATGCACCAAAAAGGCTTTTAAGCATAATAAAAGAAAGTAGAGGTACAGCCAAAAGAAGTTAGGGGGCTGGAGGGAGGGTAAAGTACAGTTTTGTACCTACCATAAATGTAGATGTTAGAGTGTCTTCACTGCTGCAGTCATTACACTTGGGTTATCCTGCCATCAGGCGGTCCCGCAGTCGGCCAGAGTTCCAAAGTCTTGGTCCGGCGTCGGTTGCTGTCGCTTCTCCCCTGACGTCAGTGCGCCAGGGGTATACAAGATGCAGCCGACGCCATTTTCTTCAGTTTTTCTTGCCCCAGATGTCAGGTGCCCCCAAAAGGATAGGCAATACATATTGCTTACAAAACATATATAAGATAAAAACATAACCTTTAGTAGCCAGCAAATACACCACATAGAAAGTACAGTGTTGAAAGTATAGATAAGACCCAGCTAAGAAAGAGGGGAAGGCGGGTGGGTAACCAGGACTGCAGCAGTGAAGGCACTAACATCTACATTTATGGTAGGTACAAAACTGTACTGTGTTCGTGTTTCACTGCTGCAGTCATTACACTTGGGAAGAATCCCAAAGCTGAGTCAGGGTGGCTGGTTCTAGAGAGGATTTGGTGTGGCTATGAGGCCCTGCAGCACTGCAGTGGCAAAGCCAGCTCTGAATCTGGAGTAAAGAGGCAAGTGGTAATGCTTGGTAAAGGTATGCACTGAACTCCAAGTTACAGCTTCCAAAATGTCCTTGGGTAGGTACTCCTCTAAGATAGGCAGTAGAAGTTGAAGTTGCCCTGGTGGAATGTGGTCTAATGTTAGATGGTACAGGCTTCCCATGCTGTGTGTAGCAGAACCGGATACAGTGTCCTATCCACTTTGAAATGGTCTGCTTTGAAATAGCATTTCCCAGTGATCTTGCAGCATAGGATACAAACAATTGCTCAGTTTTCCTGAAAGCTTTTGTTTTGTCCGAGTAGAAGCATAATTGTCTGTGTATGTCCAAGGAATGTAGAATTCTCTCCCCTTTATTCTGGGGGTTTGGATAAAATGTTGGCAAGTGAATAGTTTGGTTAAGAGCCACACTGGATACCACCTTAGGCATAAATGAAGGGTTTGTTCTTAAAGAAACCCTGTCTTGGTGAAAAATGATGAAGGGCTCCACTGCCATTAGTGCCTGTAGTTCTGAGACTCTTCGTGCTGAGGTTATTGCCAGTAGCAGGGCAGTTTTCCATGATATAGATTTTATTTCTGCTGAATTGACTGGCTCAAAAGGAGGTAAAGTGAGTTTTCCCAAGTAGGTGTTGGTGCTCTCCGGGGCGGTCTTATGTTTTTAGCCTCTCTGAGGTACTGCTTTAGCAACGGATGAGAGAAAATAGGAGGATCTGTGTTATAATGAGCCGAGATGGCAGAAGTGTGGATCTTAATGGATGAGAAGGATAGTCCTTTGTCCAGCATCTCAGTTAAGTATTGTAGTACCTGAGGTATGTTAGGGACAAGAGGGTCAAGGCTTTGAGCCTGGTTCCAGGCACAGAATCTCTTCCACTTTTCTGAATAAGATTTCCTGGTGCTAGGCCTTCTGGCCTCCAAAATGACATCCATAACAGCTTTAGAGAGAGGTGTTGCCTGTTTGGCTAATGAATCTGCCATGCAGCCAGGGATAAGGTTTTGAGCTGACTGTGGAGGATCTGATTGTTTTGTTGAGTCAGAAGGTGTGGAATTTGAGGCAAAATCCAAGGTGGGCCTTGAGCTAAGTTCTTTAAGATTAGGTACCAATGTTGGCGTGGCCAGTCTGGAGCAATCAGAATCATCTGTGGTTTTTCTTGTCTGGCTTTTAGGAGAACCTTCGAAAGGAGAGGCAGAGGAGGGAAGGCATAAATATGTAGGCTTTTCCAGCTGAACGAAAGAGAATCCACTTTCCATGCTTGTGTGTGATAAGTCCTTGTGCAGAATTTTTGTAGTTGGCAGTTTAGTGGGGAGGCAAAGAGATCTATGTCCGGGCACCCCCATTTTTGCATCATCATGCTGAAAACTTGTGGATTTAATTTCCACTCGTAAGGATCCATGTTTCTGTTTAGGTCTGCCAGAGTATTTTTCTTTCCTGGCAGGAATTGTGCTTGCAGATGAACTTGATAAGTTAAGAGCTGCGTTCCACAAGGTCATGGCTTGTCTGCATAGGGGGTAAAAATGAGTGCCCCCTTACTTGTTTATATACCACATTACTGTGGTGTTGTCTGTCTTTAATAATAATTGTCCTGGATGCAGAAGGTCCTTGAAAGATGTTAGGGCATTTTGTACAGCCAACATCTCTTTTTGATTGATGTGTAGATGCATTTGGTCTGTGGTCCATTTGCCCTGAATACATTTTCCTGCCATGTGTGCTCCCCAGGCATAATCAGAAGCATCTGTTGTGAAAGTCTGCCTGGCTTTGGGTAGAGTGAAAGGCTGACCCCTTGTTGAGGTGACATGCCTGTGCCCATCGAAACTCCTGTTGTAGGGAGGGAATTAGTGGTATTACCGTTTCCAAGTTGTGAGTGTGCCGAGTCCAAACACTTTTTAGGTACCATTGTAATTTCCTCATATGCAGCCTGGCAGTATGCAGGATGCCATGAATCCCAAGGCCTACAGAATTTTTCTTGCAGGGAGTTGGGACTTTGTTGCCATCAACTGAAAATACCGAGTCAGTTGTCCTTGTTTGTCTGGCGTAAGATAAGCCATCTGGGCCGTTGTATTTAAGCTGGCACCCAGGAGTATTATCTCTTGTGAGGGCAATGGTTTTGATTTCTTTTCGTTTACTGTGTACCCTAGGCAACTTAACTTTTTTTACAAATGCCAGATGCTGTAGAAGAATGTCCTTGCTCTCTGCTTGAATCAGGCAGTCGTCCAGGTATGGATAAATTTGAATTCCTTTTTGTCTGCAAAATGCAATTACTGGTGCCAGGCACTTTGTGAAGACCCTGGGCGCAGTAGATAAGCCAAAGGGCAGTGCAGAGAATTGGTAGTGCATTGAACCAGCTATGAATCTGAGGTATCTTCTGCAATTTTGTCGGATAGGGACATGCAGGTATGCCTCTGAGGTCCAAAGTAACAAGCCAAGCTTTCTTGCCCAAGACGGGAAGGAGCTGCTGTAGTGTCAACATTTTGAATTTTCGAACATCCAGGTAAGTATTTAGAGTGGAAAGGTCTAGTATGGGTCTCCAGGCTTTGTCCTTTCTGGGGACCAGGAAGAGTCTCGAGTAAAAACCTTGCCCTTGTTCCTGCTGTGGTACTTTTTGAATAGCTCTCATGTCCATGAGGGCTGTAATTTGTTTTTGTGCCTCTGCCCACTGATTTTGTGTCAGGCCTGGTATTCCTTTTAGCCTTGGTAAAGTGTGAAAGTGGAACCTGTAACCTTGACACACAATATTCTGCACCAGTTTGTCCTGGGTGATAGTTTGCCAGTTTTGTGAAAAAAGTGCTAGTTTCCCCCCTAAGGGAGCTGCCAACAGGGTACAGTTTGGCACTGGAAGGGGAAAGTCATTGAGATTGCTTCCTGTAAGGTTGTGACTTGTCCTCACCTCCTTTTGGTGAGGAAGCACCCCACTGTCATGGTCTGTAAGATCCTTGGGGCTGAGATCTGCCTCTTGGGCGTCTGTATCTGCCTCTGTCGTCTCTCTGACACTGGAAAGGACCAATTTTTAGTAGGCCAATTTCTGCTAAATCTTGGTGGCTGTACCTGTAAGAAATCCTTAACTGTTTGCATAGATTTTGCCTTATCCTCTATTTTCTTTAATACCTCCTCTGCTTTAACACCAAATAAAATATCTTGCTGTAAAGGAGCATCTAATAATTTTGCCTTAACATGATCTGGTAAGGTTTGCTTCTTTACCCAAGCATGCCTTTGAATCACAGATCCTGTAACTGCTGCTCTACAAGAAGCTTCTAATGAATCAAAACCACATTGCAAAGTATGTTTTCCCACTTGTTCAGCTGCATGCAATAAATCCTGCATTTCCTTAAAATCAGGTTGTTCTGCACTTGTACTCATTTTCTGTTTTAACTGAGACAGTAAGTATTGTTGATATTTAAGCATGTGAAACTGGCAGTTTAAAGCCCTCACTACTAAGTTGCAGAGGTGTAAACTTTCTTCCCCCATCTGTCTAATGCTCTGGAATCCCTGTCCGAGGGGACTGGATTTTTAGATGTGGAAACCTTTACTCCTTTGGGACCCTGGGAAATAGTTTCTGGGTCAGCAGCAGGGTTTTTATAAAGAAATTTGTGCGAGTCAGGGACTCTGTAGTACCTGTCTGGTTTGACTGGAGCAGGAGGTAAAGAATCGATTTAAACTGGATTCAGAGAACACATCGTCCACAATATCAAACACTGGCGGAATAGCAAAGGGCCTGTGCTGAGGCAATAAAAGAAAATATCTGAGCATTTTCTTGGACTCTGAGTAATCCTGGCCCTCCCAATGGAAATGCTCTCTCATGGTGTGTAAAGTTTCCCCAAAAGAATAATCCTCAGGAGGAGAGGCTGAAGGAATAGATTCTTCAGCATCAGAGTCCTCATAGGGGGGGGTAAGGAATATCCCTGGTCTGAAGAGGAGTCAGAATATATAGAAATCTGGTCAGAGGAATCATAGTCTGTATCCTGCCTAGGCCTTTTATCAGGAGGGGGATGGGTACTCCTGATCAGAGTAATTAAGTCTTCGGCCATTTTGAGCATCTGCTTTTTAGGCATGGAGGCCTGTCCAGGTGAATGCTGTACTTGCTTCTTTGTCTTTAATGTTGCTTTAGACTTGGCTGTAGATGCAATGGTAAGTTGTGTAGGTCTGAAAACACCCTCAGAAGCCGAAGCCTGCTCAGCGGCTCTGGACCCATCTGGAGGATTAGTCTCAGTAGGCCCAACACCTTGAGTATCCAGAGGCCTAGGCAACTCCATGTGGGAGTCGGTTGCGGCCTCCGGCTCGGAGGCAGCGGGTGTTGTGGGCTGCAAAAGTGCCTCACTGAGAACATGTGACTGGCCTAGAGGAGGCTTCATTGTCAGTTTTGGGCCTCGGATGCCTGTCCTTATCTTTGCGTTTTTTGTGAATTCCGGTCGTCGGTTGCTCTGACGGCATGGTATAATTAAACCTTCGGCCAAAATAATGGTGTGCAAAATCAGACGTTTAATAGTGCATTTGTTAGATCTAGCACAAAACCGACAACTAGTGACGTTGTGATCTGGGCCTAGGCATGGAATACAGTAAGAATGAAAATCCTTATGAGGTATTTGCTTCCCACAAGAAATACAATTATTAACTTTTACTGACATCGGTCTGAGGCAAGAAAAAGTTTCCCCAGCGGGGTACTTAGCTTTATTGAAGACTTCGAATCTGAAATAAAATTTGAAATCTCAGGAGTCGGCCGACCAGCACTTGCGAACTGCTTTTGCTTTGGGCACCGCACGGCAAGAAAGACTGAAGAAAATGGAGTCGGCTGCATCTTATATACCCCTGGCGCACTGACGTCAGGGAAGAAGCGACAACAACAGACGCCTGACCAAGACTTTGGAACGCTGGCCGACTGCGGGACCGCCTGACGGCAGGATAACCCCAAGTGTAATGACTGCAGCAGTGAAACACAATGAACATCCAGGACTGCAACCGTGAATACACTTGAACATCTACATTTATGGTAAGTGTATACAACTGTACTATGTTCTTCGTGTTTCACTGTTGCAGTCATTACATTTGGGTGGATTCCCAAAGCTATGGTTGGGAGGAGGAATTTTAGATAGCATTATGGCTGGCTATAAGGCCCTACAAGACTGCAGTGGCAAAGCCAGCTCTGGATTTAGAGAAATTTGGCAAATGATAATGCTTGGTGAAAGTATGTACAGAACTCCGGGTAGCAGCTTCTAGGATGTCCCTGGTAGGGACGCCTCTGAGAAAGGCTGTAGAGGTAGACGCAGCCCTGGTGGAGTGAGGTCTGATCCACTGGGGGGGGGGGGGGGGGTTAGGCTTTCCATGGTGCTTATAGCAGAAATGAATGCAATGGCTTATCCATTTAGAAATGGTTTGCTTTGAAATAGCCTTCCCCACTGCCCCTGCAGCAAATGCCACCAGCAGTTGTTCAGATTTCCTTTGAGGTTTAGTCCTGTCCAAGTAGAATCTAAATTGTCTGTGCACATCTAAGGAATGCAGTATCCGTTCCCCTTTATTCTGTGGATTGGGAAAGAAGGTTGTCAAATGAATGGACTGATTAAGAGCCACACTGGATACCACCTTGGGCATGAAGGATGGATTGGTTCCGAGGGACACCCTGTCCGCATGAAAGATGATGAAAGGATCCACTGCCATAAGGGCCTGTAATTCAGATACCCTTCAAGCTGAAGTGATTGCTAAAAGGAAAGCTGTTTTCCAAGAAAGAAATTTTAAGTCTGCAGTAGCAGCTGGCTCGAAAGGAGGTAGAGTGAGTTTCTCAAAGCAAAGTTATGGTCTCAGGCTGGGGGTTGGAGCTCTCCGGGGTGGTCTCAAATTTTTGGCCCCTCTGAGGAACTGCTTGAGCAGTGGATGAGAGAAGAGGGGAGGTTCTGTGTTATAATGAGCCGAAATGGCTGAGGCATGGATTTTAAAGGAGGAAAAAGACAGGCCCTTGTGAAGCATCTCAGTTAAGTATTGTAAAATCTGAGGTAAATTGGGCACTGTTGTGCTCATCTCGAGATTGGTTCCAGGCACAGAATCTTTTCCATTTTTCAGCATAAGATTTTCTAGTACTAGGCCTCCTTGTCTCTAAAATGATATCCCTCACAGGTTTGCTGAGGGATGGTAAAGGAGAGATTAAGTAATTAGCCAGGCTGCAAGGTTCAGTGTTAGAAGCTGAGGGTGCAGAATCTGGTTCTCCTGCTGAAACAGCAGGGAAGGAGTCTGAGGCAGGTGCCATGGAGATAACCGTGACACACTGCGCAGGAGGGGGTACCAGTGTTGGCGCAGCCAGTCTGGAGCAATCAAAATCATCCTTGATTTCTCCGGTTTGATTTTTAGTAGTACTTTGAAAAGCAGAGGCAGAGGGGGGAAAGCATAGACTGATGGGTTTTTCCAGCTGAAGGATGGAGCATCCACTTTCCAGGCTTGTTTGTGGGGAGTCCTTGTGCACAATTTGTCCAATTAGTAGTTCTGGGGAGAGGCAAACAGGTCTATGTCTGGGCTCCCCCACTTGCTTGTCAACATGTTGAAAATCCTTGGTTCCAGTTTCCACTCATGTGGGTCCATGAGGTTTCTGCTTAGTCTGTCTGCCAGTGTATTTAATTTACCTGGCAGGAATTGAGCTTGTAGGTGCACTTGGTAGCTCAAGGCTGTGTTCCACAATGCCATGGCTAGTCTGCAGAGGGGGTAAGAAATAAGTACCTCCCAGCTTATGTACCACATAACTGTGGTGTTGTCCGTCTTTACCATTAGTTGTCCTGGAAGAATGTGGTCCTTGAAAGCTGTCAGAGCATTCAGTACAGCTAACATTTCTTTTTAATGGATATGCAGGTGCATTTGACTTGAGTTCCATTTGCCCTGAATGCACTGCCCTGCCAAGTGAGCCCCCATGCATTGTCTGATGCATCTGTTGTTAGGGTTTGGGCGGCAGGGGGTGGTGTGAAAGGTAGTCCCTTGTTGTGGTGGCAGGAAAGTCTCGAGTAAAATCCTTGTCCCCATTACTCTTTTGCTACTTAGAAGATTGAGAACCTGCAGTTGAGCCTCTGTCACTAATTTGGGGGTAGGTCTGGCCAACCTTCTGGGGTTGGTAAGGAGTGGAAGTGGAATCTGTATCCTTGGGAAACTATTTAGAACCCATTTGTCTTGGGTAACGAGTTCCCAGTTTTATGCATGCAGGGCGGTCTTTCCCCCTAAAGGAAAGAGTCAGTTGAGCAGGGCTTGGAAGGTTTAACGTTAAGTCATTGAGACAATTTACTATGGGGGGTGTCTTACCACGTCAGCTTTGGAAGCGAGAGCCACCCAATGTTTAGGCCTGTGAGTACCTTGAGACTGAAGCCTGGGTTGTCTGCTGGTCCTGGGTTTGGACTGAAGGCCTGGAAGAGACAGGAAAGGACTAATTCTTAGAAGGCCAGTGCCTAATAAATATGGGAGGCTGTGCTTGCAGGAAATCCTTAACAGTTTGCATAGATTTAGCTTTTTCCTCCATTTTTTTTTTAAGTACTACTTCTGCTTTGTTGCCAAACAGGCGGTCTTGGTTTAAGGAAACATCCAGTAATTTAGCTTTAACATCATCTGGCAAAGACTGCTCCTTAAGCCAAGCATGCCTTATAAGTACAGACCCAGTAACAGCAGCCCTGCAAAGATGCCTCTAAGGAATGAAAACCACACTGCAAAGTATGTTTACCAACTTGTTCAGCAGAATAAATTAAATCCTGTAATTATTTTCAGTGCAGTCAGGAATCTGTTTAAGTAATCCAGTAATATGCTGTTACTTTAACATATGAAACTAGCAGTTTAAGGCCCTAATGGCCAAAGTAGCAGAAGTGTATACCTTCTTACCCCTTCTGCCCAGGCCCCAGAGGGGGTAGGGTTTTTTGCAGTAGTAGCCTTAATGCCTCTAGGTCCCTGTGAAATGGTCTCTAGATCCGCAGTAGGATTCTTAAAGAGGAACTTGTGAGAGAGTCAGGTACTCTAATACCAGTCAGGTTTCCTGGGAGCTGAAGGTAAGGTTGTCCAGGGCCAGGCTAGATTCCATGAAGGCATCATCTACAATGTCCAGTACAGGAGGGATAGCTAAAAGCCTGTGTTGAGGTAGGAGTAAGAATTCCCTAAGCCTCTTTTTGGAGTCAGAGTAATCCCGGCTTTCCAAGCGGAAATGCTCCCTAAGAGTATGCAAATTTCACCAAAGAGAGAAATCCTCTGGAGGGGTAGCAGAGGGAATGCAGTCCTCTGCATCAGAATCCTCATAGATAGATAACGGCAAATCCTGGTCATCAGAAGAAACAAATGTCAGAATCCTGATCAGAAGAATCAAAAGGAAAATCAGTTCTATGTCTCTTCGAGGGAGAAGGGTGGCCTCCCCTGATTAGAGTAATAAGGTCTTCAGCCATTCTTACTTGTTTTTTAGGCATAGGGGCCTGACCATGCAGTCTAAGCGTCGGTTTTCTAGGCGTGGATCGAGTTTTAGGCCTTGACGAAGAAGATGGCATCAGTTTGATATGCAAGTCAATAGGCCTGAATACACCCTCAGAAGCCGGTGCCTGCACAGCGGCTCCGGACTCATCCAAGGTAGAGACATCCGCAGGTTCCATAGTCGAAGAAGTATCTTGCGGCACACCAGACTCCGAATGGGTCTCAGTAAAGGCCTGCGAATCTGAAGTACTGGTTACCAGGTGCTGCGAAAGCACCTCACTGAGTTACTGGCGAACTGGTGACTAGCTTAACGGAAGCGTCGTCAGCAGCTTTGGACCTATATGGTCTATCTCTGTCTTTATCTTTACGTTTGTTTGGAATGTCGGTAGTCGGATGGCTTACCGAAGCCATTTCTGGATAACTGAACAGAGTACCAAAATAGTTAGATACGAAAATGAACAGACGACGAATAAGGCACAAAACTGACAGCGAGGGACGACGTGGTCTGAGCCTAAGCAAGGAATGCAGTACGAATTAAAATCTTTATGAGGTATTTACTTTCCACAAGAAATACAATTGTTAACTTTTACTGACATTGGTTTAGAGCAAGAAGAAGGATCCCCAACAGGGTACTTAGCTTTTTCGAAGACTTTGGATCTGAAACTCGAAAACGAAAATTTCAGGAGTCGGCCAACCGGCACTTGCGAACTGCTTCTGTTTCAGAAAGACTGATGTAATGGCGTTGGCTGCATGCTTTATACCCCTGACTACCCGATGTCATGGAAGATGAGACAGCAACTGATGCAGGATCCAAGACTTTGATAATCAGGCCGACTGAGGGCTACATGCAAGCATATAACCCAAATGTAATGACTGCAACAGTGAAACAGTGAACATCGGTGGGTTCCAACGGAACCAACACCCAAAGGGGCCTCGGGGCCTCAGACACTGTCACTGATGGTGCCGAGGAAAGGGGTCCTCTAGAAAAGGTCGGACAAATGAGTCTTGGAATGAGGAATCCAAGGGAGGAGAGTATGTAGGGGTCGCTGGAGTAATAGACCCAAAGCCTGGAGTGGGAAAGGGTCTTAGGCAAATTTGAAATTCCCCTGGCAGTTAGCAGCTGATCAAAAAGGCGCACCACATCCAATTCTGAAAGGCTCCTAGTGGATCGAAGAGACCTCGGTAAGCTTCGCTGGAGTCAAACTCGGAACTGATGTAGTCAGAACTGAGGAGGCAGTACGGTGCTCGGAGGAAGACTTTTAGGCCCTGTGCTTCTGGCTTTTACCTCTGTCACCAACCAGTGAAGAGGGGTCTGAACGAGGACGTTTCTTGTCCACAGGAGGAGGGGTTGAGACCTCAGTCACAGAAACAGCCTCCAAAAAAGGCGACGCACGTAGGCCCTTCAAAATCAGTTTATTCCGACGTTCATTTAGTGTCCGCTGACTGAAGCTGGCACAAATATCACACGGGGTTTCGCCGATAAATGCGGAACCCCCAAGCAGTACAGACACTCCTCATGAAGGTCACTATTTGGAAGTTTACCACTACAAGAAGAGCAGTGTTTAAACCCCATAGTTCCCTTCTTGTCAGACATAACAGTACACACTCTCGCACAAAAGGAAAAGAGTGAAGAAAGTGGAGGAAAAGAAGAAAGGAGAGAGACAGAAAATACCAACAATGGTAAAAAGATACCACAAGGGTAGAAAGTTCAAAATACCAACAATGGTACGAAAGGGATACCTGTGGGTAGAGCTGAGTATATAAAGACATCAAAATACAAGCAATAGGTAAGAAAAAAACTTTTACAAAAACTTGTAAATGTATAAGATAAATCACTTAGCTTGAGAGCGCGGTGAAACTCTGCTATATGGCTGCGTGACAAACGAGATCGGAGGTAACTGAGTAAAGGGCATTGTGGGTAGCAGCTTAGCTCGAGAATTTTTGGTGCACACAAGCTTGGTATAAGGCCGACTCAGTTCGGAGAGCTCGGAACTGAACCCATCAGTGATGAATTGGAAAATTAACAACTTTAGATGATAGATTTAGATATTTATGATTTACTGTTGGAAGGAATTACAGACTTTGAAACTTACCAATATTAGGGAATGGATAAACCTAATGTTCCGTCACTATCTAGCATACTTAAAGCACACAAAGATGTTCTTAACCCACCCCTTAGACCTACTCTGTCTGCTTGTGGATCTAGAACTCACAAATTGGCTAAATATTCAGGCAAGTTAAAAAAAAAAAAAAAAAAAAAAAAGATTCCTGGGACTTCTTCAAGGTTGTTAAACCCAAACTGTTTCATGAAGCCATTATTTCCACTACAATTGATGTTGTCAATTTATTTTCTTTAGTTCTTGAGGCTAATAAATACCCAGGAATTAATGAGAATGCTTTGACAGCCCCGTGTTGAAACTAAGGGCAGCTCTTACAAGGCAATACTGGGTTATTTTTATTTATTATTTCTACATTTATTTTTATATTTGTTCCCGGTGCACTTGTGGTACAGTGTTTGAAATTGTTTTTTAGTCTAATAGTATTTTACATCTACATTTTTACATTGTTTATACAATCTATACACATTCTTAACCCTTATTCTTTTACTGAGTCAGAGAGCTTTTTATGCTTATTTTTAGGCAATATATTTTTAGCCACTAGATGGAGTACTGGAATGATTAGGTTAGTTTTACATTCTTAGTGTAATGGTTGCCAATTAAAATATTTTAATAGCTTTAATATTTAGTTTTTATTAGTATATTAATATATTGCTCATTTTATTTTATCATTTGTTTTTAACCTTTGGGTATGTTAAAACTGATTTAATTTCGCTGGTTGAGTAATGATGTGAAGATATAAACTGCTTAGAATATATTTATGTGGGTAAAGGCCGCGGTGGTGCAACGGTTAGCATTGTTGCCTCAACAAGAAGTTCTCCCATTCGATTCTCAGCTGGAGCGCCTTCTGTGTGGAGTCTGCATGTCCTCCCCGCGGTCGAGTGACATTTAAAGACATGCAGGTAGATACGCGCGTGAATGGGTGTGCCTTCTTTGAAAGTTGGCAGTCGGGCTGGCAACTCGACTGCCAATCATTAGCGGACCAGAGTTCAGCTGTGGCGACCCCTAACTGGGAAAAGCCGAAAGAATATTTATGTGGGTGTACATATGATGAAGTCCTTGGTTGACGAAAACATGGTGACTCGTTAGATGTTTGTGTGCTTTCCGTGTCTCTATTAAAGTACTTACTCCGACTCTCACCTGTGTGTTCCTTATGTGCCTGCAGTTTGATTTATTTTATTTATTTTTTTAATCAGGCACTTCTCTCTTCGTACATGACACATACGTGACATGCTGCAATAAATGAAATACTGACTAAACAAACATATCTCTAGAGTTTGTGCCTGAATCAGGTAGTTGGACAAGGCTGGCTGTGACTGATCCTACAATGTGTTATCACTGATGCCAGATAAACTAAAAACTTTAGGCACAGTGGTCTAAAGGGCAAAGAGGTGAACTGGTTAGAGAGAGACTTCGAACACAAACCTCAGGTACTGCCTATTTCCAGTGGAAACAGAAATGTGGAGGTAAGAATCCTGGAGGTCTAGGGTAACTAGAAGAGCCAAAGCTAAGGGAGGACAAAAACAGCCTGCATTTTAAGTCTGGAATGAAAAATAGCTCATTCTTGAATTCCTCTTCTGTTTAGTTTGTCTAATAAATGAAGTCTGAATTCCACCTGTAAGCTGTATGTAAGCAAGACCCACTGGTCTAAAATTGTTTGACCAGTTCTGGCAAAAGGAGGCTATATGTCCAACCATCATAAGACAATGAGGGAAATGTGGGTTGGAATCAATGGCCGAGTTATCCCCCCCTACTCCTTTTTTTTTTTTTGGGGGGGGGGGGTAGCAGGCTGGTACCATCACAGCAGTTCTCTGCTGGAGCCTAAAAAGTACAGTTGTGTACACTTACCATAAATGTAGATGTTAGAGTGCATTCACTGTTGCAGTCATTACACTTGGGTTATCCTGCTGGCAGGCTACCCTCAGTCGGCCTGAATTCCAAAGTCTAGGTCCGGCGTCGGTTGCTGTCGCCTCTTCCCTGACGTCAGTGCACCAGGGGTATAAAAGATGCAGCCAACGCCATTTTCTTCAGTTTTTCTTGCCCCAGATGTCAGGTGCCCCCAAAAGGGTAGGCTTAAAATATGGCAATAAAACAGGCATGCACCAAAATATGTTATACCTTCATCTACAAGCAAATACACCACATAGGTTGTAAAGATTAGAGAGGTGCAGCTAAGTTCCAGCAAAAACAGAAGGGGGATGGTGGGTGGGTAACCTGGACTGCAACAGTGAATACACTCGAACATCTACATTCATGGTAAGTGTACACAACTGTACCATGTTCTTTGTGTTTCACTGTTGCAGTCATTACACTTGGGTTGAATCCCAAAGCTATGGTTGGGAGGCTGGAGATAAACAGCATTACGAGTGGCTATGAGGCCCTGCAGAATTGCAGTGGCAAAGCCTGCCCTGGATTTAGAGTAGAGTGGTAAATGATAGTGCTTTGTGAAGGTGTGCACTGAACTCCAGGTAGCCGCCTCTAAAATGTCTTTGGTTAGTACTCCTCTGAGGAAGGCTGCTGAAGTAGCTGCTGCTCTGGTTGAATGTGGCCTAATGCCCTTAGGCACTGGCTTGCCATGTTGTAAATAGCAGAAACTAATGCAGTGGCCTATCCACTTTGAAATAGTCTGCTTTGAGATGCCCTTTCCTTGTGATCCTGCAGCATATGCCACTAGTAGTTGCTCAGTCTTTCTGAAAGCTTTGGTTCTGTTCAAGTAGAAGCATAGCTGTCTGTGTATGTCCAAATAATGCAGAATTCTCTCCCCCTTATTCTGTGGGTTTGGATAAAAAGTAGGCAGATGAATAGTTTGGTTAAGGGCCACACTGGACACTACCTTAGGCATAAATGTCGGGTTTGTCTTCAGAGAAACCCGGTCTGGATAAAAACTGATAAAAGGTTCCACAACCATGAGTGCCTGTAGCTTTCCAACATAAAAACTTTATATCAGCTGTAGCGGCTGGCTCAAAAGGGGGCAGAGTTAGTTTTTCCAAAACATAATTGAGGTCCCATGCAGGTACTGGTGATCTCCTTGGAGGCCTTAAATTTTTGGCTCCTCTTGAGGTATTGCCTTAAAGGATGAGAAAAGATTGGTGGCTCTGTACTGTAATGAGCCGAAATGGCAGAGGCATGAATTTTAATTGATGAAAAGGATACGCCTTTGTCCAGGATCTCAGTTAAGTATTGCAAAATCTGAGGAATAGTTGGTACTGCTGTGTCAATTCCTTGTGCCTGGTTCCAGGCACAGAATCTCCTCCACTTTCCAGCATAAGATTTTCTAGTACTAGGCCTCCTGACCTCCAAAATGACATCCATCACCACTTTAGTGAGAGGTGTTTTATATGACTAAATTATCCACCATGCTGCGAGATTTAAGGTCTTGAGTTGGCTGTGCAGGATCTGATTGTTTTGTTGGGACAGTAGGTAAGGTATTTGAGGTAAGGTCCAGGCTGGGCATTGAGACAAGTTCCTTAGAATTGGATACCAGTACTGGTGGGGCCAGTCTGGGGCAATCAGTATCATTTTTGGCTTCTCTTGTCTGACCTTTAGGAGTACCTTGGGGAGGAGAGGCAGTGGAGGAAAGGCATATACTGTTAAGTTTTTCCAGCTGAAAGATAGAGCATCCACTTTCCATGCTTGTCTGTGATAAGTCCTTGTGCAGAATCTCTTAAGTTGGCAGTTGTGAGGAGAGGCAAATAGGTCTATGTCCAGGCATCCCCATTTCCTTGTCATCATGTTGAAGACTTGTGGATCCAGTTTCCACTTGTGGGGATCCATGAGGTTTCTGCTTAGTTCGTCTGCCACAGTATTTATCTTTCCTGGCAGGAATTGTGCCTGCAGATGTACTTGGTAAGTCAATGCTGTGTCCCACAAAGTCATGGCTAGTCTGCAGAGGGGGTAAGAATGAGTGCCTCCCTATTTGTTTATATACCACATGACCGTGGTATTGTCTGTCTATCAGTAGTTGTCCCGGATGAAGTAGGTCCTTGAGGGCTGTCACGGCATTCTGAACAGCTAGCATCTCTTTTTGATTGATATGTAGATGCATTTGGTTGGCGGACCATGTGCCTTGAATACATCTTCCTGCCATGTGTGCCCCCAAGGCATAATCTGATGCGTCCGTTGTCCTGGCTGGGGGTAAGGTGAATGGCTGACACTTGCTCTGGTGACAGGCCTTCGCCCACCATCGAAACTCATGTTGCAGGCAGGGAATGAGAGTAATTATTGTTTCCAGGCTGTGACAATGCTAAGTCCAAACACTTTTTAGGTACCACTGCAGTTTCCTCATATGCGGTCTTGCATATCGAATTAGTAGAATGCAGGATGCCATGAAGCCCAAAGCCTGCAGAATTTTTCTTGCAGATAATTGGGCCTTTATTGCCAACAGTTTGAAATAGGTAGTCAGTTGCCTTTGTCTGGCGTGAGATAAGCCATCTGGGAAGTTGTATCTAAGCTTGCACCCAGGAATATTCTCAAAAGCAGACTTCACACTTCTAAAGACTAGTGTGGTCTCCTTTAAGGCCCCCGAGCCGGCGGAAAACAGTACTCAAGCCGCTGAATCACTTACAAATGCCTTCTACCAGCACCTGCAGGACTGCATGGATAAGGCAATCCCAAGCAAAACAAAGACTCTTTGTACCAAAGGCAAGCGTCCAGTCTGGTGGACCCCAGCCATAAAAAAACTCTACAACAAAAGGAGGAAGCTACTACAAGATAGAGCAAAATCCTTAAAAGGTAAGACACCCTTGATCACTATAAGTAAAAAACTAAGAGCTCTCATAAAATCATCCAAAGCAAATTTCGAGAGAAAAATAGCTAAAGACTCAAAAGACAATCATAAGGCCTTCTTTAGCTATGTTAGAAACCTAGGAGGAAACTCCCAGATATGCTCAGAACTAGTTCAAAATGATGTGAAGATTACTGATCCTACAGACATTGCCAACATACTGGCTGACAGGTTCAGTGCAAACTTCTCCCCTCCCCAAAGGAGAGATATCTATACCAAACGATTGCAGCCCCCAAACATCTCCAGCCCAAGTGAGAACTGCTCTCTCCAAAGCAAAACACAGCATCCATGGGACCTGATGGTGTCCCGGCTGTGTGCTCCACGAACTCAATGAGGAATTAAACCCACAGCTAGGACAGCTGTTTAATCAAAGTCTTACCTCTGGATACGCACTCCAGGAGTGGCGCACTGCAACTGTGGTCCCACTTCACAAAGGCGGTGCCTCCACCGACCCTGGAAATTACCGCCCATTAGCTTGACAAGCCTTATCTGCAAAGCCATGGAGAGGATCATAATGGACCTCATAAATAAAGACATAGGAATTTGCAGACTTTGGATCCAACCCAGTTTGGCTTTGTCAAAGGCAGATCATGCCTTTTAAACTTGGTTGACTTTTTCAAACAGTCACCAAAGCCATTGATGAGGGAAAGGCAGTCCATACAGCCTACCTCGATCTGGCTAAGGCCTTGATACAATACCCACTCGGGTATCATTGAAAAACTCATCAGCTTAAATGTTAACCCATACATCACAAGATGGGTTGCAAACTGGCTGAGTGGCAGACCCCACAGGGTCAGAGTTGCTGGCGCCATGTCAGACTCAAAGCCTGTCACAAGTGGTGCCCCACAGGGCTCAGTCCTGGGCCCACTCTTGTTTGGCATCTACTTTTCCAAGTACAAGCAAACACAGGAGGGTTATGGCTGACAAAGTTTGCAGATGACTGCAAACTGGGCCATAGTAGAAAACACATCTAACACAGATATCCTTCAGAAGGGTCTCACAGAACGGATAACTGGTGCCAGAGCCACGGCCTAAAGTCGAATGCCAAAAATGCATACTCATACCCTTCGGGCAAAACAAGGTTACCCCTAGCTACCAAATAGGTGGCAATCCACTGAGCACAGAAGAAGTTATCAGGGACCTGGGGACCCAGGGTGATAGTAGTCTGTCATTCGACACCCATGTAGCTAAAGTAGTTAGGAAGACCTTCTACATTGCCCACCTTATCATGAAGGGATTCTCATCTAGATCAAGGGAGGTCATAGTCTCCCTTTACTCATCACTCATCAGACCAATGATTGAGTACAATGCCCCATTCGAATGTATCTGACCCGACACTTGCAGCAGCTGGAGAGGCCACAAAAGTTCCTCACCAAAAGGATAAAGGGTCTCAAAAATCTGTCCTATGCTGCCCGACTGAAAGAACTCCAGCTCTATTCAGTCGCTTACCGCTTGCTCAGAGGTGACCTTTGCCTAACATACAAGGCCATGTCAAACCCAGATTTGATGAATATGCTTCACCTCAAAAAATCTAGATCCATCAGAGCCACAAGGGCGGGAGACTTAAACCTCGACACGGCTATTAATAGGACGTGCTGGAGGGATAGATCCATCACCCAAAGACTCCCTATGCTGTGGAACAAAATCCCGGTACATGTGAGGCAGAGCACCTCGCTGGCCTTGTTCAAGAGAAATCTTGACCAATGGATGGGAGATCGCAGATATACCCCAGGGATTACCTCAGTGTCACTGCTCGACAGAGGCACAGCAAAATAAGGGGTATAGTTCCCCATACTAAAGGGGTGGCGTAAGCCACAAAACGATGGGCTAGGCTTGTAAATGCCCTCGGGCAGATAGCCTAGTATGAACCTATGAACCTAATATTATCTCTTGAGAGGGTACTAGTTTTGATTTTTGTTCATTGACTGTGTACCCTAGGCATGGTAGTAATCACTTTACAAACACCAGATGCTGTAGTAGAATGTCCTTGTGCTCTGCTTGTATGAGGCAGTCGTCCAAGTAAGAATATATTTCTATTCCTCTGTCTGCAGAATGCAATTACTGGTGCCAGGCACTTTGTGAACCCTGGGTGCAGTAGATAAGCCAAAGGGCAGTGCAGAGAATTGGTAGTGCATTGAGCCAGCTTTGAATCTGAGGTATCTTCTGCATGATTGTCTGATTGGGACATGCAGGTATGCCACTTTTAGGTCTAAAGTCACCAGCCAAGCCTTCTTGCCCAGCATGGGCAGAAGCTGCTGTAAAGGTCAACATTTTGAATTTTGGTATATCCAGATATGTTTAGAATAGATAGGTTCAGTATTGGTCTCCAGGCTTTGTCCTTTCTGGGTACCAGGAACAGTCTTGAATAAAGTCCTTGGCCCTGCTCTTGTTCTGGTACTTGTTGAATGGCCCTCATGTCCATGAGGGATGAGACTTGTTTTTGCGCCTCTGCCCATTGGTTTTTTGGTAGGTCTGGCCAACCATTTGCTCTCGGCAGGGTATGAAAGTGAAACTTGTAGCCCTGTGACACTGTCTAAAACACATTTGTCCTGGGTTATTATGTGCCAATTCTGAGAAAAAAGTGCTAGTTTTCCCCCTAAAGGTGCTGCCAGAAGATAAGTGCTTGGCGCAGGCAGGGGGAAGTCATTGGGACTGTTTCCTGTAAGGTTGTGATTTGTCTTCTCCACTTTTGGAGGTAGAAGCACCTCATTATTTAGAACTTGACTGCAGCAGTGAAACATGATGAACATCTGTATGAACCTTGGAGCTGGGATCTGCCTCTTGGGCGTCTGTATCTGCCCCTTTGTGGTCTGTCTAACACTGGAAAGGACCAATTCTTTGCAGGCCAGTGTCTGCTAAATCTTGGAGGCTGTACCTGTAAGAAATCCTTGACTGTTTGCATAGATTTAGCTTTGTCCTCCATTTTCTTTAACACCTCTTCTACTTTAACACCAAACAAAGTATCATGCTGTAATGGAGCATCTAATAATTTTGCTTTAACATGATCTGGTAAATTTTGTTCCTTTAACCAAGCATGCCTCCTAATGACAGAACCCGTGACAGCGGCCCTGCAGGAGGCCTCCAAAGAATCAAAACCACATTGCAAAGTATGCTTTCCAACTTGCTCAGCTGCATGCAATAAAATCCTGCATTTCTTTGTTTTCTGCACCTTCAGAATTTATCAACATTTTCTGTTTAAGCAGTGACATAATATATTGCTGATATTTGAGCATATGAAACTGACAATTTAAAGCCCTTATAGCAAAGGTAGCAGAGGTGTAAATCTTCTTTCCCCATCTGTCTAATGCCCTAGAATCCCTGTTGGAGGGGGTAGGGTTTTTTTGCAGTGGATGCCTTGACCCCTTTGGGACCCTGAGAAATAGTTTCTGGGTCAGCAGCAGGATTCTTGAAAAGGAATTTATGAGAGTCAGGCACCCTGTAGTACCTGTCCGGCTTAACAGGAGCTGGAGTTAAGGAGTCAGACTGGACTCTGAAAATACATCATCTACAAAGTCTAACACAGGTGGAATAGCTAGGGGCCTGTGTTGTGGGAGTAAAAGGAAGTCCCTGAGCCTTTTCTTAGATTCAGAATAATCTTGGCTCTCAGTGGAAATGTTCCCTCATGGTATGCAAGGTTTCCCCAAAAGAGTAATTCTCAGGAGGAGAGGCTGAAGGGATAGATTCTTCAGCATCAGAATCCTCATAGGGAGGAAGAGAGTATTCAAGATCAGAAGAGGAATCCAAAGAAATGGAAACCTGATCTGAAGATTCATATTCTGTCTCTTGCCTACGCCTCTTATCAGGAGGGGGATGGGAACCCTTGATCAAAGTATTTAAGTCTTCGGCCATTATGAGCATCTGTTTCTTTGGGCATGGAGGCCTGACCATGAGTCTGTTGTACTTGTTTCTTTGTCTTTAAAGATGCTTTAGTCTTTGCCTTTGCAGCTGGAGTCGCTTTAATGCACAATTGAGTAGGTCTGAAAACACCCTCAGAAGGCGATGCCTGCTCAGCCACTCCGGACCCATCTGAGGGAATAGTTTCCGAAGGTCCAATACTTAGAGCTTCCAGCAGTCTAGGCGACTCCACGTGGGAGTCTATAGCAGCCTGCGGGTCCAAAGTAGCGGGCTTCAGGGGCTGCGAAAGTGCCTCACTGAAAGCTGGCGAACCGGCGACTGGCTTAAAAGAAGCCTCGTCGTCGGTTTTAGACCTCGGATGCCTGTCCTTTTCTTTGCGTTTCTTGTGAATTGTGGTAGTTGGTTGGCTATCAGACGGCATCGTGTAATTAAATCTTCTACCAAAATAGTGAAATCGTACCAGTGCTTTATAGTGTGCTGGTTAAATCTAGCACAAAACCGACAAGCAACGTCATGGTCAGGGCCTAGGCAAGGAATACAGTAAGAATGAAAATCTTTATGAGGTATTTGCTTCCCACAAGAAATACAATTAACTTTCTAACATCGGTCTGGAGCAAGAAAAAAGTTTTCCCCAACGGGGTACTTAGCTTTTAATGAAGACTTCGGATCTGAAATTTGAACACGAAAATCTCAGGAGTCGGCCGACTGCCACTTGCGAACTGCTTCTGCTTCGGGCAATGCGCGGCAAGAAAGACTGAAGAAAATGGCGTCGGCTGCATCTTTTATACCCCTGGCGCACTGATGTCAGGGAAGAGGCGACAGCAACCAACGCCGGACCTAGACTTTGGAATTCAGGCTGACTGAGGGTAGCCTGCCAGCAGGATAACCCAAGTGTAATGACTGCAACAGTGAAACACGAAGAACATCCAGCCTCCTCATTTTTAGACCTTCTTTGTCCTTGGGCAAGTTCGTTTTCTAATAATCAAACGTATAAACAGTAGCTCTGGATGCTGCATCTTCAGCATGCTTTCCAACTTTAGGCTAGTCTGCGTGTAAGTGATCAGAACAGCCTTCATGTACCCTACCCCAAAAAACATATCAAAATTGCATAAGGACATGCTTCTGATACTTCAGAATGGCAGCTCAGAGCCCTCAAAAGACCAGGGTTGCTGGGGTACACACCTGTTTTTACAAATCAGCTGAAGTCTGCTTCCTCTATCACTGGGAAGAGCATTACAACCTGCAGCAGGTCATGCTCCCTCAGTAGTTTCAAAGGAGGCACTCTAGAGCAACACAGGTTCATATATGAAAATGTGCGAGAATCCTGCATCATATAAAAGCAGTCAAGTCGCTTGGGGTGGGGTTGGAGTTAGGAGTCAGGCTCTAAATGTTGCTTCAGAAACATCCAGTACTACTTCCTAGACCAGAGTTAACAGCTTCTGGTTTAGGGGTTCCAACAACCAGATGCTCAAAGTACTTCTGGGATACAGAAGCCTCTTGAAACTGCCATCAGAAGTGCTCCCTCAAAAGAAACAGTACCCCTAAAGGAAATGCCCTCTGACAGCCAGAGACCAAAGTGTCCTCACTGTATAGGTCATAAGTCAGAGAAAGGAAGTTGTGTCCTGCAATTTAGTTCCTTTGTCTCAGAATATGTCTCTTGGATGCAAGACCATCAGAGTAAAGGCATTTCCAGATCTAGCTGCAGGTAACAAAAAAATGGAAGAAACTCACAGCTACCTTAGTCCAATCCTGTGGGGGGAGACTGGCTGCAACCAGGATGAAATAACCACCAAGACACAGCCGTTTCAGAATGGCAGGTACCAAAGGCCTTCTGTGAACGGACAGATGAAGATGTGAAAATGTAAAGGGGAATGCTCCTAGGTTCAGAGATGCAGAAGCGGAGGTCTTTTATAACTGTTGAGGCGCTGCCTTCCTTAACTAAAAAATGTTCTGCAATGGACACTATGGAACTGTACCCAATATGTACTGGGCCTGGTCTTTGGCCCAGTGGTATATGCTAAGGGCCAAAGGCATGGCAGCTCCCAAGGCAGTTGGAGTCATCTTGCCCAGTGGAGGCACAAATGCTTACATGAAGTTATCATATTTGGACCTACAGGTCTCCCATGAACTAGCTCGTTCAAGGTGCCTTTACTAGCTATTCCTATAGATGACACCTCTACCTTTTTTGGGACTATCATAGGTGATTATAAGGCTAAAGACCCATGAGGGCCTTTTTAAGCTTAGCCACGCATCTCAAGTGTATCTGGAAAAGTTAATTTTATGGGATATATGAAAGCTGAGGGGTTAAGAATTTACGGGCAGCCTCTGTCGAACAGAAATATGGGTGCCAAACCATCTACTGGTTCAAGACATAATTGAATAGGGCTAGGGTGGAAAAAAAGTTCAGTTGTCTAAGTTGCACTTACCAGTAACAGAGGTTTGAACGCCCCACAGCTACTATGACAGACCTAAACCCTTTAAAAAAATCTGATCAGCAATTTATTTTTTTAATCAATGGATCCCACAGATGGAAAGCCTGTCCCAGAGAAGGGGTAGTCTCAGAGACCATACCTGTCCCTCCAACATGAAGTTTAGATGTCTAGATTAGGTAATTCCGATGCTATCTGCTTTGCAGATGTACAGATCATCTATTAGAACACCATCCGAGGATGCTTTGTAGAACAGGATCCAAGCATGCTTTGTAGGCCAGCATACATCACCTCTTAGTCTTTACGAGAAAGTAGAGGAACAGGGCGTTAAAGCAGTCCGTGTAGGATGCTGTTTTTGCCCTGTATTCGTTTTAAGAAAACTCTGGATGTGCCAGTTGCTGCATATTTCTGGTCAGGTACATACTAAAGGGGGTACTGTACTCCACGACTGGTTTGATGAGGGCAGAGTACAGAGGAACAATGACCTCTTTGGACCTAGACGCCATACCTTTGCTTATAAGTTGAGCAACACAGAAAGATTTCCTTACTACTGTAGACACTTGATGGTCAAAGGCCATTGCTACATTCTACATGCGCACCCAAAACTCTGAACACAGGTTCAACTCTTAGTGGTGTATTATCAGTGTGGTAGTTTCCAGTTGTTGAAGCCTTCCCAAAGGATACCATCATGCATTTCTTGGCAATCAGTTTTAGAACGTGGCTCTGGCACCAATTTTAGTCTGTATCAGGTCTTCTTGGAGGGTCTCTCCTTCCAGGGAATTCTATGACTGCACCTAGTTTGCAATAGTCTGCAGTCAGCCAGCCAGAGACCCTTGATGTTGTCCTTTACTTCAGAGACGCAGATGTCAAAAAGGAGCAGCCCTGGCACCAAGCCTTAAGGGATTCTGCTAGTGACTGGCCCTCCTTTTGGAGGTAGACTCTCACAGCTTAACTTCCTGGGTCCTGCGAGCCAGCTGGTTATCCAGTGGATAACAGAGGTTTATAACAAATGTCACAAGTTTGTACAAAATGCCCAATTGGGGTACTGTGTCAAATGCTTTGGCCAGGTCCAGGTTAGGCAGCATGTACCATTTCCGTCTTCATCCTTTGTTCTCGTGACCTGCTTGAAGCCCGCCAGATTGAGTAGGCATAACCTGCCACCGATAACTTAATCAAACTGGGTTGGATCTGGTGCCTGATGGTTTTCCATGCTTCTGTTTATCATTTCCATGACCATTGTTTTCCATGGCTTTGCATGGGAGACTAGTCAGACTTGCAGGTTGGTAATTACCTAGGTCTGTAGATGGCCTGCCCTTGTGTAGAAATATGACAGTTGCAGTCCAACATTTGCCTGCCTGTAGACTATGGTTATATAATCATTTTACTGGTTCACATATATAATTGTTTAATGGGATATTATTAGGGTTTATCAATGCAGTGTTCTTGGCCTTGGACTGTACAATGATGACTTGTTGCCTGGTGATAGCTGGGGAGTACTTCCTGAGGGTTGTCTTTGGAGATAAAACTGAAGCTAAACTTGTTGTCCAGTAGATTTGCTACATCTTCTGGCTCAGTGTAGGGGACTCCATTTATAATTACTTTGGACCACTGCTGAGTACTGCCTTTGAGGTTGCAGACATAGCTGAAGAAAGCCTCGTCACCATCCTTGGTCCGAGAGCTTATTTCTACCTCAAACTAGACTTTGGCAGTTTTGCTTGTTTAGACCAAAGTTTTTACCTTGCTCTGCATTAAACTTCTTGCCTTTGCCATGATTTTTTTCAAGTACAGTCTACTGATGTGCTGGGATTCCACCAAGATAGCTTGTTTTCCTGAGTTTGTTCTGTGCTTATTCTGGGTAGGTACAGATGTCTCTATGTAGCCATTAATACGATTGCACAGGGTTTTCATGAATAAAGTCAGTAGTGTTTCTCTGCCCCCCCCCCCTGTTTGGGGGGTGCTAGGGTATTATTTAATAGGAAAATTGCTTCAGAACACTCAACAGTTTGGAGAATAAAGAAATACAACTTTCTCCAATGTTTGAGAGGTCAAGATCTGGGATGTTAGCACCTCCAGTGGGCCTGGGGACTTATCAGGGATATGAATCCAGAAATTACAGCTGTGGAATGTAGACATAAGCAGGTTAGGCTAACAAGATCAATAGTAATTTACTTTTGCCTGCTACACTTCTAAGATTTCCTGCCTACCCTAAAGTCTTGGGATAAAAACCCAGGTAAACACTGCAAACAGCCATGTTCCAGACTTGCATAACATGTGTACAAGACACAGTAATATTTATGAGGATATAACACTTGGTTGCTTCTTCTACGATGGCTATGCCCTATACTTCCACATATGGTGATTCATTTAACAGACCAAAAAAAAAAAAAAAAACGAACAACCTAGATAACTACACAATGAAAAGGAAAAACTGGTCCCCAACAGTGTACTTAACTACTCAGTGCACTTTAGTAGAAGGCCTGGACCACAGCTGGACAGTAACACACACAACACAATGAGCAAGCAGCACTACATATCAGACATGTGAAGACAGAGATAAAGTGCATCAGCCCAGGACAGACGGAAAGGTGCTCAGCTCTGAAAGTTGGGTCAGAAGCCAGACTCATCCAACAGCAAAGATCCCTGTAGTGAAAACTGCAACAGTGAACCACATGCATATCTGAAGAAATATGAGCAAACCACACTTTATCCCTTCAAATAAAAAGTTTAGTCACAATTTGAGCAAGTGACAGAATTGCAAAATTATCTCAAAGGCAAGACTGAACTCTGCTACAAATTACAGAATTGCCTTGTGGCATTTAATACCAAAAGCTCACAGACTACTGGAGTGTCTGAATGAGTCCCTTCAAAGCCCCATAGGAGAGGGAAAAAAAGTTCTATGCCAACAAAAAGTAAAACTCACCTCCACGTCCACCCACGCCTCCTTTCATAAACTCTGGACGCCTTGTAGCAAAGGAAACTTTGATGACAGTACCCTGGAATTCCTTCCCTAAACATGAAAAAGTAAAAGTATACCGAATTCAGAATTTTGGGTGTATGGTTTTCTAAAGGGCATCATAATAGTTAAATGAAATACATTTCACTCAGGCAGAGTATTAATGCAATACATCACCAGAAACAATACAAACCTGCAGTAAACTACTTTGGAAAGTACAGTAAAAAAAAAAAAAAATTACTAGTACCTTTAAAGAGCAACACACAGGCATTTGGGGGGGGGGGGGTAATACTCTGTCCACTTTCTGACATTTCCAAATACAATATGCTGTTCCAGTAATACTAAAAAATAAAATGTATACAAACTAATAAAAGGGGAAAAACTGCAAAGACCAAAATGCTTGCCCATGCCAGATAAAAGCAGAGACTGAAATAAACCTAGAGAATGATGGCACACGGTACAAGGAAGGAGGAAGATATAAGAAATGATAAATTATTTACTTATGAATGTTCACAAAAAGGAAGGCTAGACAACTGGATAAGGGAAGACAACTGGATAAGGGAAGACAATGGGCAGACATGACAATAAACCATAGCAGTATGTGGTAACGTGTCACAGATCAGTTCCAGGGCACACTAATACACATAACATTAAACAGAAGCACAAGGAGTAAAGTAGATTGAGAGAACTTACCAGGGCCAACAGCAGTTTTTATTCAGCAGGAAGAAACACATTCAGCACCAGGACAGCAATGACCAGTGCAATACATGGGCTTAGGTACACACTGCTGAAACCAAATGAGCAAGAAAAGACTTGTGCTAATAATCAAAGATGGTAAGAAAGACAAGGAATACAATAAAAGGAAAAAAATGTAAGGCCAAGGCGAAACAAATGTTGGGATGGATCTCTATGAGCAATGAACACAAAGACGTAGTTCTGTATAGACCACTAGTACGGTCACAGAAGTGCTCAGTTCAGAGAGAGAGGGAACAAGAGTACAGTACAGACAGGAAGACTACTGTGATGTGGAAAACAATACATGGGCTGATCAGATGAGCTGGACATGCATTTCTCAGAAAAAAAAAGATCTGGGGCCCAAAACTATTCAGAAAACGTGTAAAGAAAAAGTGAAAATACAAGCAGCAAATTGCGGGAGAGAAATGTCAGCTAAAACACGAGAAAATCAGTGTAGTGGATAGTTCAACTGCTTCCCATAAAGCCACAGAAAATGTTGAGAGAGAAAAAAATGAGTAGGTAAACCGTGAACACTAAGTTGTTACAAATCAGGGAGACTACGTGCATCAAGAGTTGTATGACAACATTCCATTGTAGTTTGCATGACTGTACAGGTTAGGAGCCAACAAAGAATAGTTGTGTAAAATCTTACTATAACCATAGATCTCCTTTTCCATGTTACAGCATTCTAGTTCTGGGATTTCTTGCCCTCAGGTGACTCGCGCGTCGGCTCCTATACAAAAGCTTCAGCTTGCCTGTTGCAGCGTGTGTGGGACGTCAGACGCAAGGCCATAAACCAGGGGCCTTAAATGTGACGTCTGCACGCTCAATCCTCAGAACTTGAAGGCCAGCAGGTAGAGAAGAAGGCCCAGCAGGAGGAATGCCAGTGGGGACAGGTGTGTGGCCATGGTGTCATTTAGTAGCTTAATTAGATCCAGGACATAGTTGGGACTAAAAGAGAAGGTATGGGGGTAATGGTGGGTGGGAAGTAATCCTGCAAAATGGAAGAGAAGGACATCTATGGTTATGGTAAGATTTTACACAACTATGTCCTTCTATTCCTATGTTGCAGTATTCTAGTTGTGGGAGAGTACCACAGCTTAGATGTCTGAAAGGGAGGTGAATGCTGAAGAGGATTCTACAAAGCCCTGTAGGATTGCCCTGGCGAATCCTGTCCTAGCTCTGGAAACTTGGTCCAGTTTGTAATGCTTGATGAAAGTGTGGATAGTGGCCAAAGTGGCTGCTTCCAAAATGGATGCTGTGTCTTGGCCCTTCATGAAGGCCCTTGAGGTGGCCACAGCTCTAGTGGAATGGGCCTTTATTCCCCCTGGGGGTTCCTTTCCATGGTGGGAGTAGCAGAAGCAAATAGCTTTCCTGATCCAGCATGCAATGGTTTGCTTGGAGACTGCTTTGCCCAGGGTTATGGGGTGGAAGGAGACAAAGAGCTGGTTAGTCTTCCAGATGGTCTTGGTCTTGTCCAGGTAAAACCTAAGTTTGTCTGTGCACGTCCAGGGAGTGCAGTATCCTCTCCCCTTCGTTAGAGGGTGAGGGGAAGAAGGTGGGTAGATGAACGGATTTGGTTAAGAGAAAGGTCATTGACCACATTAGGCATAAAGGAGAGGTTGATTCGCAGGGACACCCTGTCTTTGTGGAAGACGGTGGAAGGGGGACAGACCATTAAGTGCTGCAATTCTAACACTCTTCTAGCTAATGTGATAGCCACCACCAGGACAGTCTTCCATGTGCAGATCTGTAAGGAAGAAGGCCCGGCCAGTTCAAAGGGGTGCTGGGTTAATTTCTCTAAGATTTAGTTAAGGTCCCAAGGCAGGGGGATAGGTTTCCTAGGTGCTCTCATGTGCAAGACCCCTTTAAGGAAGAGCTTTCCATTCACCCTGGCAAGCAAGGGGGGTTCCAGGGGCAGGCAGGCTGATACGGCAGAGAAGTGTACTTTTAAAGAATAAGAAAGCCCACTCTTATCAATGGACACAGGTAGTTTAGAACCAGGGGAACCTCAGCAGAGCTGCAGTCCCTTCCTTTGTTCAGACACCACTTTGCAAATCTTTCCCACTTAGCCAGGTAAGATTTTCTGGTGGTAGGTTTCCTTGCTTCCCTTAGGACTTAAAGCACATCCTCTGAGTAGTGGTGTCTGAAACAGATCAAAAGTTTATCACCCACAGGGTCAGAGACAACATCTGTACCTGTGGGTGTAGGAGAGTTCCTTTTGTCTTGTGTCAGTAGGTCAACCTTGTAGGGTAACAAAGTGATTGCCCTTGGCTAGTTTGTGAAGTAGGAGGAATCAGTGCTGCCTTGGCCAGTAGGGAGTCACTAACAAGATTTTTGGTTTGTCTTTCTGAATTTTCAGGACGACTTTCTGAATCAGTGGGAATGGCGGGAGGGCATAAAGGAACTTCCCCTCCCAAGGGAAGCTGAAAGCGTCCACTCTCCATGCTAGAGGGGAGTGAGTTTTTGAGCAGAAGTTCTGCAGTTGCCTGTTCTGGGGGGAGGCAAACAGGTCTATTTGTGGAGCACCACACCGGTGGACTATGTCTAAGAAGACATCCCTGCTCAGCATCCATTCATGCTGAGGCGAGGAGGTCCTGCTTAAGAGATCTGCTTGTTGGCTGTCCTGTGAGGGGGTGTAGGCCGCTTGCAGGACTAAGTTGAGATGAGAGGCTAAGTCCCATATCAGCAGGGATAATCTCCACAGCTGATGGGCCTTTGTTCCTCCCTGCTTGCTGAGGTACCACATCTCCGTAGTGTTGTCGGTGACAACCTGGAGCACCCCTGGAACCAGAAAGGGGGGGTGAAGGTCTTTAGAGCTAAGCAGACTGCTGTCATTTCCCCGATATTGATGTGTTTGGTCTGAAGAGAGGGATGCCACTTTTCCGGAGTCCTGTAAGAGGCCAGAATTGCTCCCCAACCTGAATCTGAGGCATCTGTTTGCATTACTTGGGTTGGGGTGGGTGACTGCAGTAGAAGCCCTGGGTTCAGTTGCACTTGCTGGATCCACCAACTGACTTCTGTTTTCAGACAGGGAAGGAGGGGGATGAAGGTATTGGGACCAGGTGTTCTTCAAGATCCACTGCAACTTGTGCATGTGCATTCTTGCCAGTGGTAGCATGGGGATGGTCACTGTCATTAAACCCAGGAGGCGAAGAAATTGCCTTGCAGTCACCTTTTGGGATAGTAGAGCTATCTGGAAGTGGGAAGTCAAAGAAAGAACCTTGTTCTGTGGTAGAAAAGCTTTCATTGTGTCTGTTCTGATTCTGCAGTCTAGGAAAATTTTGTCCTGGTTTGAGATCAGAGAGGATTTGGGGAGACTGATGGTGAATCCTAGGTTCTGCAAAAGGGACATGGTAAAATGGAAATGATTCAATAGAGCATCCCTGGACAATGCCAGTATCAGGATGTCTTCCACATAAGGGTAAATCTGTATACCCTGAGCCCTGCAGAAGGCAATGCTAGAGCCGGATACTTTGGTTTATAAATGCCCCCCCCCCCCGCGAGTCTTTACAAAGAGCAGGGCAGCAAACAGGAAAGGAGAGGCAGGCCCAGAGAAATGCAGGAATTGTCTGTGAGAATTCCTGATGGGTATGTGCAGGTAGGCCTGCTTTAGGTCCAGGGTGGCCATGAGGGCCCTTGGCTGGAATGAGGGGCAGCAGAGTAGAAAGAGAGAGCATTTTGTAAGATGTTACCTGAAGATGGAGGTTTAGCAAGGACAGGTCTAAGATGGGTCTCCAGGAGCCATCTTTTTCAGAGACCAGGAAGAGGCGGGAGCAAAACCCCTTCCCTTCCTGTCCTGGAGGGACAGGTTCTATGGTGCCTAGTTTTAAAAGGTTCACCAGAACTTGTGGTATGAGGTGGGCCTGGTTTTTGGGGAAGAGAGGAATGCCTCTTCTGGGTGGTTTCTCTTTCCAGGATAGGTTCATAGGTAAGTATTAGGCTATTTGCCCGAGGGCATCTGTAAGCCTAGCCAGAATGCGTTGGTTGTCGCAACCCCCTTAGATTAGTTCCATGTGCCTCTGTCCAGCAGAGCCATTAGTTCCCTGTGCCTCTGTCCAGCATAGCCACTGCAGTGATCCCCAGGGTAGATTTTCTGTTTCCCATCCACTCGTCAAGGTTTCTCATGAAGAGCGTTAGTGAGGGGCTCTGCCTAATGTAGACTGGAATCCTGTTCCAAAGCATGGGGAGTCTCTGGGACAGGAATCTATTCCTCCAGCGAGTCCTATTTATCATTGTGGTGAGGTTTAGATCCCTAGAGTGTGCGGCTCTCGGGGATTTGTCTTTTTTAGGTGGAGCATGTCTTAATTCTGGGTTGGACATGGCCTTGTATGTCAGGCAAAGATCACCTCTGAGTAAGCGGTATGCAACCAAGTACAGCTAAAGTTTCTTCAGTCGCGCTGCATAGGGTATCTGTTTGAGGCCAGTAATCCTCTTGGTGAGGTACTGCTGTGGTCTTTCCAGCTGTTGCAAGTGTCTTGTAAGGTACAGCCCAAATGGGGCATTGTACTCTGATGAGTGTGATGAGTAAAGGGGCACAATAACTTCTTCTGTTCTAGATGCGAACCCTTTTGTGATTAGGTGGGCCACATAGAAGGATTTTCTAACCACCTTGGCAATATGACTATCAAAGGAGAGATTACTATCTACTTGGGCCCCTTTATTACATTTTCTGTATTTAGGGGACTACCACATGTGGCAGTTCGCGGGTACTTTGTTTTTTCCAGAGGGAATGACTATGCACTTTTTGGCATTTAGCTTGAGGCCATGATTTTGACACCTGAAATCTGTCTCAGGGAGACCCTTCTGGAGGATGTCTGCATCAGCCGGAGAGTAAATTATGGCCCCCAGTTTGCAGTTGTCTGCGAACTTGGTCAGCCATAGTCCTCCTGTGCTTGCTTGTAGCTCTGAGAAGTATAAACCGAACAGGAGGGGTCCTAGGACTGAGCCTTGGGGGACGCCACATGTAACCGGTTTAGAGTCGGGCCTAGAGCCTGCAACTCTCACCATGTGGGTTCTATCCATGAGCCAATTGGCAACCCATCTCGTGACCTAGGGGTTTATGTTCAGGCTGGTGAGCTTGTCTATAATACCAGAATGGGGAATGGTGTTGAAAGTCTTTGCAAGGTCTAGGTAGGCTGTGTGGACCTCCTTTCCCTCGTCTAAAGCCTTGGTAACTGTCTTAAAGAAGTCCACCAGGTTTAGGAGGTATGATCTGCCCTTAAAGCCAAATTGAGTAGGGTCCAATGTTTGAGATTCCCAATGTCTATTAATGAGTTCCATGATGATGCGCTCCATAGCCTTGCAGACTAGGCTAGTCAGGCTTATAGGGCGATAGTTCCCGGGGTCCGGTGTGGCTCCACTTTTGTGGAGCGGGATAACTGCTGCTGTGCACCACTCTATGGTTACGTAGCCTGTAGAGAGGCTGAGGTTGAACAGTGCGTTTAGGTGAGGGGTTAGTTCATTTTGGAGTTCGTGTAAGACACAGCCTAGGACACCGTCCGGTCCCACTGAAGCTGTGTTTTTGGCTTTGGACAGGGCTGTTTTAACCTATGTGTCAGTGATTGCCCGGGCTTCTACATTCTTCTGGTATGGTTATGGGCCCTTTAGGGGGTGAAGTCTGCACTAAACCTGTCTGCCAGAATGTTGGCAATATCAGTCGGTTCAGTGTAATTGGTGCCATTCTGCACTAACTCAGGGCAGATCTGAGAGTTTCCACTTAGGTTCTTGACATAGCTAAAGAACGCTTTGTTGTCATCTTTGGAGTCCTTGGCAATTTTTCTTTTGAAGCTAGCCTTGGATGATTTTATGAGGTATCGGGAGTTTCTTGCTGATACTGAACAGGGATGTCTTTCCTTCTTGGGATTTTACTCTTTTCTGTACTAGTTTCCTCCTTCTACTGTATAGTTTTGTTTATGGAAGGGGTCCACCAGACTAGTTTCCTTTTCTTGGAGGAGTGAGTCTTGGTTTTGCTTGGGATAGTACGATCCATGCATTCTTGCAGGTGCTCAAAAAGTGCCTTTAAGGAATTCAGCAGCATGGACAGCATTGTCCTTTAGCATGGGGGCTGTGAACCTTTCCACCTCGGTCTTAAGTAACGTGAAGCTTGCTTTTGAAAAGTTTTTCACGGTGGTTTCCTTGATTGGGGGTGGGGGCGGAATGTGGATATCCAGAGCGATTAGTCTATAGTCAGATCTAACCAGCGAGGGGTTGACCTCTGGTGTAGAACACCGGTTGCCCATGTTGGTGATGACCAGGTCCAATATGTTGTCACCTCTGGTGGGGTTGTTGACTAGTTGATCCAGGGAGTTCGAGTTTATAAATTCTAGGAAGCGTTGGGCAAGGGAGTTAGTACTTGAGTAGTTCTCCCAGTTAATGTTTGGGTAATTGAAATCACCCAATATTAGGGCGTTTGGTAGGACCTTCATATTTTCCAGTGTCTTCAGAAATGTGGAATGGGGGGGGGGGGGTCCTGGGTCATGGTGGGTGATCTGTAGCAAGCTACAATTTGAAATGCAGTTTTGCCCATTGTTAGTTGCACATGGATGATCTCTGAGGCATTGTGCTGTGCTACTAACCTGGAGGTGTGGGTATCCTTGATAAATATGGATACACCCCCGCCTTTTGTGTTTCTGTCCAGGTTCTGTGGCCGAAAAGTATGGTACGAGTTACAGCCTGGTAGTGCTGGGATGCTCTCTGGAGCCTTAAACCAGGTTTCATTTACCGTACAGATTTCGATGTTTTCCATACTGAGGAGTGCATGCATTTTGAGATTTAGACTTCTGGCGTTAAGTAGCATTACCCTTAGTTTTTGGTTACTTGTGCTATTTATGGTGGTAGGTTTCTCTTTTGAGCCTTGCCTAAAAAAGGCACTATGGAGGCTGCAAAAGATGGCCAGTATTCGAAAGCCTAAGGGTGACAGGTGCAAGCCATCTCTTACGAAGCAACGTGGCTTGTCGAGCATGTCATCTCAGGTGGACAGATACTGGATTCCCCCTTGAATGACACCAGAAACTTAGCCAATTGTTGAAATTTATAATTTTTTCTTTATACCGTGGCATCATTCTTGGTGAGGGCAAGATGTTACTCTGGGTCAGGGTCATACCGGCTTGGGCTACGTGATCAGAGAGCTCTTCCATGTAGTCCAGGGAGGTACATCTCAGGTCATTCACACCAACATGGACAATGACAGAGTCGTATTTGTACTTGTTCTGAAGTGACCCGAGTGCTTGTGTTATGTGGCGGATCCTGGTGCCAGCCAGGCAGCTAACTGTATCCTTCTCCTTGTCCAGTCTAGTTAGTGGGACATCAGTGTGCCTGACTACAGAGTCGCCTATTACTAGTGTGTTGGGTATGTTATGTTATTTTGCCTTAAGGGCTGTGACTGCATGGCACAGTGATTATGTGAAGTACGTGTTTCATGGTTTGTGATGGGGCGTGGAAGTTGTTTGGGTGTCTGCTTTGGAGGGCTCTGTTGCTTTTGCAGATTTTTATTTAGAACCTCCAAGTATGTTTCCGTGTATTTATGTGCATTATTTGCCGGTGTTGGTTTATTAGGTCTATGTGAGACTGGTGGTGTGTTGCAAGTATTTTCCTTCTCCTCTTGACAGTCAGTTCCAGTCCTGGGTTGAGAGAGCTTTGCCTCCAGTTTGGCTGTATAATTGCATCTCTCGCATATATTAGTGTTTGGTGGTATGAGCAGAGGGTTGTCTGTGTACATGAGACAGTTGTAACATTGCCTCAAAATGCTCATATTAACCAGTTGGACTGGAGAGTACACCTGAAACTGCCCTTTGGACATGCCTGAATAGGTAAAGTGAGCTGTTTTACTGATTGGCTGATAGGGACGAATAGAGAGCCTTGTCCTTCTGGACAGTATAGGGGGGTCTAGTGCTAGGGTTAATCAGTGCTTGCTATGAGTTTTGAGCAAGTGCTGGGCTGTGAAATGAATGGTCTGAGTGCTTAGGTTGAAAGTTTGTCTAGTTCCACGGGAAAAAATGAAGAGTAGACTTTGTGGAGCAGGGAACAGTTTAACCCTAGTTAAACGGCGCTGCCTGGCACGCAAATGCAGTTTTTATAGCAGGGAAATGAAAGCGATAAATTAGCCCAAAATGGCCAATAAACTACTAAATTCTGGGCTGAAACCAGTCCTCCATGGATAGATAGGCTGCTCAAAGCTCCCCTCTTTCACGGGTGAACAGAGAAACTTCTTTCTAGCCATGTAAGGTATGGGCAACACAGAAACTTGTAACACAGCCCTAAATTCAGCAATAACCTGAAAACTGGACTATACTAGTTCAGAAAGGTGGGAAACAAGTATATTATTTTGTTTTTTTCAGAAAATAAAGCAGATACAATAAAAAAAAAACACTAAATGCACAGAAATGGCTATCGCACTTTAGTGTGTAGTCTACAACAGTTAAACAGATTAAACACAAAAATAACTTAGTTCAAGTGCAGGCAGCAAATAAGTACAACGTAGCAGAAACAAGCTTTTTAAATCAAATAAACGCTAAATAAATTGGCATTTTACGCGGAATTAGTTAAAGACAGCAAGAAAATGCAGAAAAATGATACTTAATCACTCCAAATTCTCTCTTTTGTCTCTCTGCTGCTGTAGGAAGTACCCTTTCTGAATAATGTTTAAGACCCATTGGTCTGAACTAATGGATTGCCAAAGGGGAAGACAGTGGGAAAGGCGGGCTGAGAGGGGAAGGTGGGCAAGGCAGTTACGCATTACTGGGACCTCCTCTGTCCTGAAAGGGCTGTCTGGGTTGATGTGGAGCAGATGATCTGGAGTTGTTAGGTCTTCTAGCCCCTCTCCTGGACCTGGAAGTGGAGGAGGAGGGCTGAGGAGTACATCTCACAAAGGTGACCTTAGCAGGGTAGTTTTTACAATACTTAAGGATGGGTAACACCAGCAGGTGCTTGAAGTCCTGGAGTTCTTTGCTTTTTTCTTGCAGATTTTTAAAAAGGTCAGCAGATTGTTTGTCGAAAAGCACATTGTGGTCCAGAGGGATGTCAAAGATCTTATACTTGACATCCTTGGGGAGGTTTTAGAGAGAGCCATGAGTACCTCCTGAAGGCTGAAGCAGATGCTGCAGACTTGCATGATGCTTCTGCAGCATTGTAGCTGCATCTGATGGAATGCCTGGCTAACTGTTGTGCCAAGGAAAGTTTGACTGAGATGGCTGTCTTGATGGGGCTGTCAGGCAAGGATGCTAGCATGGATGAGTCTTGACAGACCTGAGAGACCAAGTCTAATGTATACTTAGTCAAGAGAATCTGATAAAAGTTGAAGTGTATACCTTCTTCCTCATCCTATCCATGTACGTGCTGTCTTTGTCAGTGGGCAGTAGGGAGGCAGAGGGCAGCACTGTAGATTGCTTATCTGCAGTGGCAATAGCTGGGTCCGCCAAGGGTGGTTTGACCAGGAATTTTTGGTCATCTGGTACTTTGTAGAAGCAGTCAGGACGTTTAGGGGCTGGAGGCTGGGAGTCGGGGCTGGGGAAGCAGCATTGAAGGCATCCAATTAAGCAGGAAGATCAGGAGGAACTGCTGAAAGGGAGGGGGATTCGACGTGCAGCAGCTCAAAGTACCTTTTTTGGGTGTCTGTCATATGGGACATATCCCATTTAAAATAATCCTTCATCTTGGTGATGGTCTCACCAAAAGTAATGTCCTCAGGGGGAGAATCCACTTCCAC
The DNA here is from genome assembly GCF_019279795.1 of Protopterus annectens. Classification (NCBI taxonomy): domain Eukaryota; kingdom Metazoa; phylum Chordata; order Ceratodontiformes; family Protopteridae; genus Protopterus; species Protopterus annectens. Next base: position 233,945,284 of record NC_056747.1, on the reverse strand, counting down.
AGATTCCTCATTAGGAGAGTAATATTCCTGGGAGAAAGCAATCTAGGAATGGATTCTTCCGAGGTTGAAAAGGAAGAATCATTTTCTTCCCTGAGTTGACGAGTCGTGGATGGGAGGAAAGAGGCATAGGCAGGCCTAGGTCTCAGAAGAGGCAGGGTGGAGGTGGCTGAGGCTGTAGGCCATAAAGGCTTGCATGAAAGAAGAGGTAAAGACCTGCCAATCCAGTCTGACATCTGAAGAGGTGGATGTATGTTTAGTGTTTTGCTTCTTTTTGGCCGGGGAGGAAGTAGAGAGAGGCCTGGCATCGGGTTTGGAAAGTCACACATCCGAAGTCTGGATCCCTGCCGGAGGTACCACGGAAACTGATTCCCCCTTGACAGACGGTCGATGTCTGGATAAGCTCTATGGATGTGCCAGTTGTCTGCTGCAAAACTGCTTCCATGGGGGGCGTCGTTGCACTTGAACTATCCTCAGAGTGCACCTCAACCCCTAGAAAGTACAGTTGTGTACACTTACCATAAATGTAGATGTTACAGTGTATTCACTGTTGCAGTCATTACCATTTGGGTGATCTGCTGGCAGGTTGTCCTCGGCCTGAATTCCAAAGTCGGGGGTCCTGCGTCGGTTGCTGTCTTCTCTTCCATGACGTTAGGTCGTCAGGGGTATAAAACATGCAGCCGACAACATTTTCTATAGTTTTTCTTGCCCCCCAAAAGGTAGCAAAAAAAAAAAAAATATATAGATATATATATATATAGATATAGATATATATAGATATAGATATATATAGATATAGATATATATAGATATACATATACATACATATACACACACACACATATATACATGCATCAATATAAACTTTACTTTCATCTACAAGCAAATACACCACATAGGTTGTAGAAGATAGAGAAGGAAAGATAAACTCCAGAATGACAGGGGGATGGGCAGCAGGGTAACCTGGACTGCAACAGTGAAAACACTTGAACATCTACATTTATAGTAAGTGTACACAACTGTACTATGTTCTTCGTGTTTCACTGCTGCAGTCATTACATTTGGGTAGAATCCCACAACTATGGTTGGGAGGCTGGAGCTAAACAGCTTTAGGTGCAGCTATAAGGCCCTGCAGCACTGCAGTGGCAAAGCCTACCCTGTACTTAGAGGCAAATGATAATTCTTTGTAAAGGTGTGAACAGAAAAGTAGCAGCCTCTAGAATGTCTCTGGTTGGTACTTCTCTGAGAAACGCTGCTGAAGCAGCAGCTCTGGTGGAATGAGACCTAATGCCCTTGGGCACAGGTTTACCATGGTGTAAGTAGCAGAAACGGATGCAGTGGCTTATCCACTTTGAAATTGTCTGCTTCGTAATAGCCGTTCCTTCTGATCCTGCAGCATATGACACTAGTAATTGCTCAGTTTTTCTTAGAGCTTTAGTCCTGCTCAAGTAGAATCTTAGCTGCCTGTGTACGTCCAAGGAATGCAGAATTCTCTCCCCCTTGTTCTGCGGATTTGGATAAAAGGCTGGCAGACAAACTGTTTGGTTAAGAGCCACACTGGAAACCACCTTAGGCATAAAAGTAGGATTTGTCCTCAGAGACACCCTGTCTGGGTAAAATATAATAAAAGGCTCTACAGCCATGAGGGCCTGGAGCTCTGATACTCTTCTTGGTAAAGTAATTGCTAGTAGCAGAGCTGTTTTCCATGATAAGAACTTCATATCAGCGGTAGCAGCTGGTTCAAATGGGTGCAGGGTGAGCTTTTCCAACACATAACTGAGGTCCCATGCAGGTAATGGTGATCTTCCAGGAGGCCTTAACTTTTTGGCTCCTCTAAGATACTGCTTTAGTAACATATGAGAAAAAATTGGTGGCTCTTTATTGTAATAAGCTGAAATGGCAGAGGCATGGATTTTAATTGATGAGAAAGATAGGCCTTTCTCAAGCATCTCAGTTAAGTATTGTAATATCTGAGAAATATTTGGTTCTGCTGTATCAGTTCCTTGGGCTCGATTCCAAGCACAGAATCTCTTCCATTTGTCGGCTAGGCCTTCTGGCTTCCAAAATGACATCCATCACAGCTTTACTGGGAGGTGTTGCTTGTATAACTACATGATCAGCCATGCTGCCAGGTTCAGGTGTCTGTAGCTGATTGTGCAGGATCCGATTGCTTTGCTGGGACAGTAGTTGAGGTCTTTGAGGTAAGGTCCGAGCTGGGTATTGAGACAAGTTCCTTAGGATTGGGTACCAATACTGGCAAGGCCAGTCCGGGGCAATTAGTATCATCTTTGGTTTCTCTCGTCTGACTTTTAGGAGGACCTTGGGGAGAAGAGGCAGAGGAGGAAAGGCGTAAACTGATAGGTTTTTCCAACTGAAGGATAGGGCGTCCACTTTCCATGCTTGTCTGTGATAAGTCCTTGTGCAGAATCTTTTCAAATGATAATTCTGTGGAGAGGCAAATAGATCTATGTCTGGGCTCCCCCATTTCTCTGTTATGTTGAAGACTTGTGGATTTAGTTTCCACTCGTGAGGATCGATAAGGTTTCTGCTTAAATCGTCTGCCAGTGTATTTTGTTTTCCTGGCAGGAATTGAGCTTGAAGATGTATTTGGTAGGTCAAAGCTGTGTCCCACAGTGCCATGGTTAATCTGCAAAGGGGGTATGAGTGTGTGCCCCCCTTGCTTGTTTATATACCACATGACTGTGGTGTTGTCCATCTTTATCAGTAGTTGTCCTGGATGAAATAAGTCCTTGAAAGCTGTTAGGGCATTTTGAACAGCTAGCATCTCTTTCTGGTTGATATGTAGATGCATTGGTTTTGGGGTCCATATGCCCTGAATGCATCTTCCTGCCATGTGGGCCCCCCAGGCATAACCCGATGCGTCTGTTGTTAAGGTTTGGCTGGCAGGGGGAGATTGAAGGCCCATCCCATGTTTTGGTGACATGCCTTTGCCCACCATAGAAACTCCTGTTGTAGGCAGGGAATGAGTGGAATCATTGCTTCCAGACTGTGAGAATGTCGACTCCATAAACTTTTTAGATACCAATGAAGTTTCCTCATATGCAGTCTTGCATATGGAATCAGTAGAATGCAGGATGCCATGAAGCCCAGAGCCTGCAGAATTTGTCTTGCATATAACTGGGTTTTGGTTGCCATCAGTTTGAAGTAAGTAGTCAGTTGCCTTTGTTTGTCTGGCGTGAGGTAAGCCATCTGGGCAGTAGTATTCAAGCTTGCACCCAGGAATGTTATCTTTTGAGAGGGTACCAGTTGTGATTTCTTTTCGTTTATTGTGTACCCTAGGCATGTTAGAAGCCTTTTCACAAATGCCAGGTGTCGAAGAAGAGTGTCCTTGTTCTCTGCTTGAATGAGACAGTCGTCCAAGTAAGGATATATTTGTATACTTTTTTGTCTGCAAAATGCAATTACTGGTGCCAGGAACTTTGTAAAGACCCTGGGCGCAGTAGATGAGCCAAAGGGCAGTGCAGAGAACTGGTAATGCATTAAGCCAGCCTTGAATCTAAGTGATCTTCTGCACGACTGTCTTACTGGGACATGCAGGTATGCCTCTTTTAGGTCGAAAGTCACCAGTCAAGCATTCTTGCCCAGCATGGGCAGAAGCTGCTGCAAAGTCAGCATTTTGAATTTCGGAATGTCCAGGTATGTGTTCAAAATCGATAAATCCAGTATTGGCCGCCAGGCCTTGTCCTTTCTGGGTACCAAGAACAGTCGAGCAAAAACCTTGTCCTTTTTCTAGTTCTGGTACTGTCTGAATGACCCCCATTATCCATGAGGGATGTAACCTGTTTCTGTGCCTCTACCCATTGATTTTTTGGCAGATCTGGTCAACCATTTGCCATTGGCAGAGTGTGGAAATGAAATCTGTATCCCTGTGATACGATGTATAGTACCCACTTGTCCTGGGTTATTAACTGCCAATTTTGAGCAAAAATTGCTAGTTTCCCCCCTATGGGTGCTGCCAAAAGATAAGTGCTTGGTGTAGGCAGAGGGAAGTCATTGGGATTGCTTTCTGTAGGTTTGCGCTTCATCTCCTCCAGATTTGGAGGTGGAAGCGCCCCATTGTTTTGACCTGTATGAATCTTGCGCCTGGTATCTGGAACCCTTAGGGCATCTGGATTTGCCCCTTTGAGCTCTGACACAGGAAAGGACCAGTTTTTTGTAGGCCAGTGTCTACTGAATCTTGGTGGCTGCGCTTGTAAGAAGTCTTTAACGGTTTGCATAGACTTAGCTTTATCTTCCATTTCCTTTAAAACTTCTTCTGCCTTAATACCAAACATAGAATTATGCTGTAAAGGTGCATCTAGCAATTTTGCTTTAACATGATCAGGCAAATTCTGTTCCTTTAACCAGGCATGCCTCCTAATCACAGATCCAGAAACTGCGGCCCTGCAGGAGGCCACTAAGGAATCAAAACCACACTGCAAAGTATGCTTTCCAACTTGTACAGCTGCATGCACTAATTCCTGCAATTCTTTATTTTCTGCACATTCTGAAATCAACATCATTTTCTGTCTCGGCAATCCCATAACATGTTGTTGGTACTTAAGCATATGAAATTGACAGCTTAAGGCCGTGATTGCCAAGGCTGCAAATGTATAAACCCCCCCCCCCCCATCTGTCCAGTGCCCTTGAATCTCTGTCAGAGGGGGTAGGTTTTTTGCTGTTGAGGCCTGAACTCCCTTTGGACCCTGTGAAATCGTTTCAGGATCAGCAGCAGGGTTTCTAAATAGAAATGTATGTGAGTCAGGGACTCTGTAATATCTGTCAGGCTTACTGGGAGCCGGAGGTAAGGGAGTCAGGGGTCAAGCATGACTCCGAAAACACATCATCCACAACGTTTAAAACAGGGGGGAATGGCTAAAGGCCTGTGCTGAGAAAGGAGGAGGAAATCCCTGTGCCTCTTTTTTGACTCTGAGAAGTCTTGATTCTCCCAGTGAAAATGCTCCCTCAAAGTATGCAAGGTTTCTCCAAATGAATAATCCTCAGGAGGAGATGCAGATGGAATAGACTCATCAGCATCAGAATCCTCATAGGGAGGTATAGATAATTCTTGATCAGAAGAGGAATCAGAAGAAATAGAAACCTGATCCGAAGATTCATAATCAGTGTCTTGCCTAAGCCTCTTATCAGGAGGGGGATGGGTACCCCTGTTCAAGGTAATAAGGTCTTCAGCCATTTTGGTCATGTTTTTTAGGCATAGAGGCCTGTGCACGTGGCTCATACATATATATATATATATATATATACATATACATATATATATATATATATATATATATATATATATATATATATATATATATTTTTTTAGAAGTTGCTTTTGTCTTTGGTTTTGCAGCTTTCGTCGGTTTGATATACAGATGTTGAGGTCCGAATACACCCCCACAAGCCGGTGCCTGCTCAGCGGCTCCAGACCCATCCGAGGGAGATATACCTTGAGTATCTTGACTCCACATGGGTGTCGGTAGAGGCCTGCGACTCGAAAGTAGTGGGTATCAGGGGCTGCGAAAGTGCCTCACTGAGTACCGGCGAACCGACGACTGGCTTAGGAGAAGCTTCGTTGTCGGTTTTGGATCTCGACTGCCTTTCTCTGTCCTTTTCTTTGCATTTTTTATGTACTCCAGTAGTCGGATTACTATCAGATGACATTTCTGGGTAGTTAAACCTGTTTCCAAAGTACTTTGATGCAAAAACATACTGACGCTTAGTAGTTCATTGGTTAAATCTAGCACAAAACCGATAGCCAGGCACGTTGTGATCAGGGCCTAGGCAAGGAATACAGTATAAATGGAAATCCTTATGAGGTATTTGCTTTCCACAAGTAATATAATTATCAATTTTTTCTGACATCAGTAAAAAGCAAAAAAAAAGTTTCCCCAACGGGGTACTTAGCTTTAGTGAAGACTTGGGTTCTGAAACTTGGGTTCTGAAACTCAAACTCGAACATTTCAGTAGTTGGCTGACCGGCACTTGCGAAATGCTTCTGCTTTGGGCACTGCGTGGCAAGAAAGACTGAAGAAAATGGCGTCGGCTGCATGTTTTATATCCCCGACGCATGTTTTACACCCCTGACGTCATGGAAGAGAAGACAGCAACCGATGCAGGACCCAAGAATTTGGAATTCAGGCTGACTGAGGGCAACCTGCCAGCACATTACCCAAATGTAATGACTGCAACAGTGAAACACGAATATCGATAGTTGGCAGTGTCGGGAAGCAGAGCGGTAAGCGAAGAAGGCCTAGGAACCTTGGCCTTCTTGCACGAGGGTTCAGGTGCTGCCTCCGATGTAGGCTTTATCCTAAGGGCTAACCGCTTAAGACGCTGGTTCTCCAGGTAGAGGTTTAACATGGCTAGACAGATGTACCAAGGTCTTGAGCACAAACGATTGACAAATAGCACAGGAGGAGTGATTGTGTTTCCGGCCTAGGCAAAAAACACATCTTTTATGGGGTATCTGGCGCCCACCATGGCACTTTCCCTTTCTCCCTGACATCAGCTAAAGGCTACAACAACCAAGAGCTAGCAAGAACAACAGTCAAAAATAAGAAAATTAGAAACCCACTGGGTTACTTACCTTAGAATGCGTCTGTGGAGAAGTGATGGTACGATGCGAATGTCATCGGGGGCTGAAAAGTTCTGAGGATTGTGCATGCAGATGTCACATTTAAGGCCCCTGGTTCATGGCCCTATGTGTGACGTTCCACACACACTGCAACAGCCAAGCTGAAGCTTTTGTATAGGAGCCGACATACGAGTCACCTGAGGGCATGAAATCCCACACACAGAATACTGCAACATAGGAATAGGAGGACATCATGCAGCTTCAGACTGTGTATCCTGTCTGGAGTAAGGGAGACTTTTGTCTGGACAGTGTCTAACTGAGCCCCAATGAAGTCCAATGTCTGAACTGGGGCCAAAGATGACTCGCAGAGATTGATGGTGATGACTAACTCTAGGCTAGTAAAAGGAAGGAATCCCTCGTTGACAAAGTTGATGACTGGACGGGCAGTGAGGAGCCAATTGTCCCGGTAGGGGGAAACCTGAATGCCCTGAAGTCTCAGGTGAGCCATTACTACCATCACTTTGGTGAACACCCTGAGGGCTGTAGTGAGACCAAAGGGGAGTGCTCTGAATTGGTAATGACTGGCTCACAGACGGAAGGGGAGAAAACACCAAGAGCGCCTGTCCATCTTGATACGATAGTACGCATCTTGGAGGTCGGTCAAGCACATTCAATCGTTCTCCTGCAGGAAACGTAGGATAGATTGAAGGGTGACCATCTGGAATGTCATCTTCGCCACTGACAGGTTCAAGGTGAAAAGATCCAGAATTGGTCTCAGCTCCCCCATCTTCTTTGGCACTAAAAAGAACCTGGAATAAATATGTAATCTGGACTGGTCTTGGGGGATGTGTTGGCTGACCCGTTTTTCTAGCAGCTTTGCTACTTACAGTGCTGCATCCTCCCTGTGCATGGTTGGAACGTCCGAGAGGTGTTTTGGTGGTAGAGGTGGTTCAAGGAATGGGACTGAATAATCTCTGGATATAATCTGCAACACCCAAAGATCTATTGTGATGGACTCCCACTCCGTAAGGTGTAACGATAACCGGCCCCAGACTACCTCCAGAGATGGACAATCTGCCAGCCCTTCAGGGCTAATGTGCGGGTCTGTCAGAGAAATGTTAGAGACCTGTAATTTTTCAGACCCCCTCTGCCTCTAGGGTGACATCTATCATATCCTCCTCTGCTTCTGGGGGAAGACGAGTCCCAAGTGTCTTAGGAAAATGCCTGAGACTTGCGGAACCACATCATCTTACTCCCTCACTGACTCCTAGAAAAGGATCTTTGAGGGTCGGACAAGCAGATCTGACGGCAGACAGTCTTCTCGTCCTCCTCAGTCTGGACCAAGGTCTCACATAGCGACTTTCAAAACAGGGAGGAAATATCGTACAGGGGCCTTGGTGAAGGAGATCTTAAAAGGTTGCGAGAACTGACAGAGCCGCAGCCAGGCATGCTGCCTGTTGGCAATGCCTGTACCAGCAGCCCTAGCGGCTCCCTAGGTAGCATGGGAGAGGAGACGCATAGAGGTGTTCGCGACTGACTTCAGAATGGCCATACGAGCGGAACATTTCTTGTCCTCCACTGACATGGACTCAGGGGTCGACTCAGCAATCTCCTTCACTAGGTCTCGCTGCAGCCAAATCACATGTGCCATGTAATTCAGTGCCCTTAGTGAAACAGTTGCTTAAGCATACACCCGCTTCCCAAATCAGTCCAATGCCCTTGACTCTGTCAAGAGGATAAACTGTAGAGCTCTCCTGAGCAAGCTCTTTTCTAGTGGCAGCTGCCACCACCATACCATCAACCAGGGACCCCTTGTTCCAGTGTGTCCTATCTGAAGGTGGGCTAAGGACTTTATCCAGGCGCTTTGGGATGTGTTCCACCGTGTCCGGTTCCTTCCATGCCCGGGATGTTATCAGGTCCACTAATGGATCAGTGGGAGGGGACACACAGGAAGTAGAGGGGCTTGTGCCGAATGCCTTAGGGAACACAGATTTGTTTGAGGTAGGTTTCTGGGCAGGACCCCTCCCCCCGGGTGAAGGAGTTCCATGATGTCTCCGAAGGGGACATCATCAGGGGGGGGTGACAGGAGAACCTTCCCCTTCCTCCAAATCTGTGAATTCGGTGAGTGACTCCGGAGAGAAAAGTCTTAAGTGCCTCCTTTTGCATGCAAGTTTGCGAGGAACCTCCTCAGTGGGAATCTCTGGGGAGGACTCGCCAATGTCCTGCTGCTCCCACACAGGAGCTTATTGAGGCAAAACAGCAGCAGGCTGTCCCTGAGATGGCAGGATGGTCGGAATTGTACCCAAAACAGAGGGAGTCTGGGTGGAGTCTGATGAAGAGACGGTCAAGGGTCTTGAAACATAGAGAACCCTCTCCACCACAACAAAAGCTGAAGAACGGACATCCTGAGAAAGGCCAGTAGGAGCTGTCCCCTTCTGCCCCTACGAGGGAGCCAGAGCACAGTCTCCAAGAGCCGAGATACTGAAGGATGACTGTGCTCCGACACACACTGAGCAGACAACACCCACTCAGATCCGATGCCAAGATAACAGTTCAGAGCATGTCGGACCAGACCCAGATGAATCAGACACGCTCAAGGCCATGGTCGGCATCGAGGTACAAGGTACTGTCGGCGAGGAGCCCCATGACCCCAAGGGTCCTCAGATCTAAGGGCTCTGAAACTGAAGGTCGGATTGGAGAAGGAGTAATCCGGGTAAAGAATGACTGCGTGCTCCCCGCACACAGAGGGAGAGGGGCAGCTAAGACTCCCATCTGAATCTGGGTGTGGATGAACTTCCGCATCATCCTTTCCATCTCTGCTTCACTAAGGCTCTGGGTGTGGCAAGAGAAGGCAGCGACCGACACCAGCCTGGAAGGACATTGAGGGGAAGCATGCACTGAAGACCGGATGCTCCGGTCCTCCGGCTCAGGGGAAAACTGGGGAGAGCAGAGCCAGGGAGAGTCTGGGCTGGTAACTGGTGTAGTCTTAGGTGGAGGGCTGGCCGGAGCAGAGTGGTCAGTGGATTGCTTTCTTGTGCTGTCCTTTTTAGACTTCTCCCCTTCCCCTGACCTCTTAGTGGGAGTTTGAGTCCCAGAGGCCAGGTAGGTGGAGGAAGCAGCAGCCGAAGATAAAGTTGGGGGGCACCAGGACTACAGTCCCGAAGGAAGGAGGCCCTTTAGTATTAGTTTATCCCTCTTGTCCTTCAGTGCCCTGGGATTGAATCTGGCACAGATGGAGCAGGAGGTTTGAAGGTGGGCCGCCCCCAGACACACCACCCACAGAGTGTGGCCATCGGCTGGCGAAAGCTTATGGCCACACACGGTGCACTTTCTAAAGCCTGGCTTGGGAGTTTTGGACATGACCACAGGGCAGGTCCAGCACACTCACATTCAACACAGGAAAGGAAGGATAGGTAGAGAAGAAAGCTTTTTTATTTTGTAAACAGACAACCACGCGGAGGGGAGGATAGAAAGTAGGGACAGAAAATAGAGAGAGAGAGAGAGAGACAAAACTCCAAAAACCACTCACTTACCAAAAAATGAAGCAGAGAGCCCAGACCAAGATGTGGACTTTGCAAGCAGCAAATGAGATCTGAAGGGATATAGGAGACAGGGGCATTATGGGTAAGAGGAGCTCAGATCAGATGCTGGATATGCGGTAGAGTCGGATCTGACACGGATCCGTAACCCACAGGTTGAAGAACAAATGAAGACAACTACTTCAGATCAATATTAAACCTTGGCATCTGACTAAATTTTACTTGGTGCTCGTTCCAAACTACTGTTTATCCATTCACTGGATAAAACAAATGCTTTTTGTCGGTCTGTGGGAATGAGAAGGCTTCAGTCTTCCAGGCCTGTTCATAACAGTTCTGAGGCAAACTTTCCCTAGTCTGTTCTGAAGGGAGCAAACAGATCAACTTGAGGTGTTCCACATGGCTGGATCAATTCTTCGAAGATGGCAGAATGATGTTTCCATTCAAGGAGGTCTGTCCTGGCCCTGCTGAGCTTGTGTGCAATCAGGTTTCGGTCTGACGGAATGTATGAAGCTTACACGATCAAACTGAACTGAGTTGCTCTCGCTGACTACTGTCACAGACAGACTACAATGAGGGCTGTATTTGGTATTATTTTTTTATGTACAACATCACTGTAGTGCTGTCTGTGTACCCTTGCAGAGATCCAGGAGGCCCGACAGGATTTAACACTTTCAAAGCACTGATCACTGCCAACATCTGTCATGTGTTTATCTGAAGGGTTTTCCAGTTTGCACTTTTACCCCTCTAGAATCTACACACCACTACAAGTCTAATACATCTCTATTTACAGACTGTACAGGGTTCAGAAGGGAGAGTGGGAGACCTGGATTGTAAGATATCGGACTCTGTCCAAAGAATCTCCCTTTTTCCAGATCCCAACTGGTACATGGAAGGACAAAGGGTGCGGATGATTAATCCAGACTGATTGAGGTATGCTTGTATTTTCCTCATGTGGAAATGGTCCAGAAGCAGCATGGCAATTACAGACAGCATGTACCTAAAATTCCCAAGATATTCCTTTGCATGGCTCTAACTGGATAAAGCTAGAAATGGTGAAACATTTCTACTCTGCCTGGAGAAAGAAAGGCTCTTTCCAGGGCAGAATTCAACAGACATACCAGGAAAACAATTCCATGAGAAGATATGACAGATGTCAGAAAGTTATACACGTCTGAAAGCCTGCAATAAGTGATGACTGGAGCAAGACACATTAATGTTGTAGTACTAAGTCTTGGGAATTCCTGCTGTGTAGAAGCCCACAGCTGGCCTGGAAACTAGAGTTTTCTCCATCCTCCAAATGATGGATATCCTCAGCTGTCCAACTTCAGGGGTATGGGAGGTTATGTCAGACACTGCCATCATCAGGTCTTTCTTGACTAGACTTTTCTTGGAGTGAGATGACCCTTAAGACAGAGCATGACCTGCACAACTAGCCCTACTTATAGTCAGGATCTCTGACTAAAGGAGAAAGAGGTAGTGGGTGGGTATATACTGTTTTGAAGTTTTTATTTTTTTTGTGGAACAGCGATTTTTTTCCCCTGGGGGGGGGAAAAAAAACGCTGTTCTGAGTTTTTGAGACTGTAAGCTTTCCCTTACATGGGGTCAATAAAACAGCGTTCGCTGATTTAATATAGACCCAACCACTTATAGAGCTGTACTATATTCATCACAAGCGTTGCAGTAATGACTCTTGGAATTATTCACAAAGCTTCTTATTGAGGTGGCTAAAATGAATAATAATTCAAGGACAGCAGGTATTGCAGGATGGCAGAAATGAACCCAGCTCTAACACCAGAAAAAGCCCGGAGATGGTAGTGCTGGTAAAGGTGTGTACAGAGGATCAGGTGTCTGCTGCTAAAAAGCAGCAACAGGGAGCTAGTTTCTGTGGCCGTGGCTTTTGCTCTTGTGGAGTGGTTTCTAACCCTGCCATGGGAGCTGCTCATCACACTGGGAGTACTAAATGGAGATGCAGTGCACACTCAACTTGGAGACAGTATGCTTTCCTACTGCCAAGGCAATCAAAGGCTGGTTTGAACGATCTGGAAAATTTGATCTATGGCGATAGAATCTTAGTTGTCTGCATATGTCCAGACGTAGTAGTACTCTCACCCCCCCCCCCCCTTTGTTTTGAAGGTTTGGGAAAAACATGAGGATATGGACAGCTTGATTCAAAGAAATCTGACACACCTTGGGCGTGAAAGAGGGATTCTCAACTTAACTCTGTCCCTATGAAAGGCTACGAATGGCTCCATTCACATCAAGGCCGTCTTCCATGACAACAGTGCACATACATTGAAGGGGGCATGGAAAGGCATGCAGAGAAATCAGAAGTCTGGACAGTCCTTGCTTGTGCAGAAGGAACAGGTACTCTAGGTCCTGTTGAAAAAGTGCCTGAGTGAGAAGACTGCCATTACCTTTGCACCTGACAAAAAACTTTTTCCACTTAGCTACATATGACTTCCTGCTATTCTGTTTTTAACCACCTTTCAGGATACACAATATGTACTGAAAAAGAAAAGTTGTGTAAAATCTTATCACAACTATAGATATCTTTCTCTTCCATGTTGCAGTTCTTTGTACATATGGGTTTTCTCCTCTTGCTACCTGAACATCCGGCCAGTATACAAAAGATTTCAGTCACTGTATGGTGTGTGTTTGATGTCTGACATGGCTAGCAGAGCATGGGCCATAAAAGTAACATCTGTACAAACCAGACCTCAGAATTGGAGGAACCAGTCCCTAGGAAGGTAATGCCAGTCCTATGCCATCCAAAAATGGAACTGCCATATAACAGCAGGGGAAGATGGGAGGAAAGGAATACTGCAACATGGAAGAGAAAGACATCTTATGGTTATGGTTAGATTTTACACAACTTTCCTATGTCCTATTCACATGTTGCGGTATTCTGTACATATGGGCGAGTTAAAAAGCTCACTGTGAAGAACGGGGAGGTGGCCTAGTAGAATTCTCCAGAAATCCATGGAGGAGAGCCCTGACAAATCCAGCTCTTGCCTTGGAAATCTGGTCTATCTTTCTAATGTTTTGTGAAGGTATGTACAGAAGACCAAGTGGCTGCTTCAAGGACAGAGGAAGTGTCCAAACCCTTGAAGAAGGCTCTAGAGAAGACCACGGCCCTGGTGGAGTGTGCTTTGACAGCCTTGTAAAGATTTCCCATGGTGTTTGTAGCAAAAGGTAATAGCTTTGGAAAAAAGAAGTTGTATATGGGTTCGGAGCCGATCTTCGTCTCCGACTCGGCAGATTACAAAGCTCGAACTCTCTATAAGTTGGCTCGTGGCAAAATAGGTATCCTATAATGTACTTTTAAGAATCCCCAGATCTTATTTGCTGCTGTCTATAAAAGTGATAGAAGGTATTTCCACAAGGAAAAATAAAGATGAAAGGTCTCCAACCCAAAGGGAGATCCAGGTCATCCCAGGATACATGGACGGGGGTAGGTAGGTGGGTTTGTAAGAATGAAGGGCGAGATGGACTACAAACATGGAACGTTATGGTGAGTACATAACTTCTTTATGTTCTGTAGCTCTATCTCGCCTTCATTCTTACATATGGGACAGCGTCCCTAGCACCTTTTTCTCTGATGGCTCATGGGAATATACTCCAAAGAACCGTGGAACCAATGGAGGGGCAAAGTCCAATTTGTTTTGAGTAATAAAGGTATGAGGGGTAGCCTAAGTTGCTGCTGCACATATACTGTCCATTGGAATTCTGGCTTGAAAAGTGGCAGATGTGGATAAAGATCTGGTGGAATGAGCTTTAATTTTAAATGGGAGCTCTTTGCCATTAGAAGAGTAAATAAAAGATCTGCAATTTGAAATCCAGTTTGATAACATCATCTTGGAGACTGGCAATCCTTTCCTCGTCTCCGAAAAAGATACAAATAATTGGTCTGATCTCCTAAACTCTTTGGTTCTATGTAGACAGAACCTTAACTGTCTGTGTACATCAAGTTGATGAAATAAGAAGTTATGTCTTACCATAACGATCCATGTGAATTGTTCATCTCGCCTTTGTTCTTACACACGGGTTCGGAGCCGATCCTCGGCTCCGAGTCGGCCGCATCACTAGCTCGCATCTTCGAGAAAGCTCGAGGCACAGTAATATCCCATGATTCTCCGGTGCCAACCCTCAGATCTAGTTTGCTATGCCAGAAGAATCCCTCTTAGAACTGTGTCTAAAAAAAAAAAAAACTTATAAACAGATACTACAAAGTGTCTGGAACCCTACTGCCAGGTAGAGGATAAAAGATGCCACTACTGATGTTAATAACATGCCAACCCTACCTAGAAAAGGCTGAAAAGGAGTCTAATTGAAAACCGTTCTCCCAGACCGTAGGACGGGGGGGGGGGGGATGGAGGGGGGGGATGTAAGAACAAAGGCGAGATGAACAATTCACATGGATCGTTATGGTAAGACATAACTTCTTAATGTGAAATGGTTCAATCTTGCCGTTTGTTCTTACACACGGGTAGCGTCCCTAGCTCCTTTTTCCCGGGTGGCTCACTGGAGAACATTCCCGAGTACAGTGGAACCAAACGTCGCCCTGTCCCTGGAACTCTTGTCTAGCTTGTAGTGGCGATAAAGGTATGTGGCTTTGCCCAAGTTGCCGCTGCACAAATGGTATCTAAGGGCAAACGAGCGGTATGGGCTGAAGAGGTAGCAATCGCCCTTGTAGAATGAGCTCTGGGTTTGAAAGGGAGTTGCTGTTTGGATTCAGCATATACGAAATTTATGCAATCTGAGAGCCATTTGGATAAGGTAATCTTCGTTACTGCCTGTCCTTTTCTTTGGTCAGCATACGAGACAAATAGTTGATCTGACTTTCTGTACTCTTTTGTCCTATTTAAGTAAAATCTTAGTTGTCTGTGAACGTCCAACTTGTGCAATGTGCATTCCAGCTTATTGGAATGATTTTTGAAGAAGGTAGGTAGTTCGATAGATTGATTGATGTTCTGAATCGAACAAACCTTCGGAAGGAAGGACGGATTGGTGCGCAAGGTTACTCTATCCGGATGAAAAAATCATGTACGGGGGTCGGATAGATAGAGCCTGCAACTCTGAAACTCTTCTGGCGGAAGTGATGGCAACCAGGAAAAGTGTTTTCCACGAAAGAAATTTTAACGGAGTTGTGGTTGCTGGCTCAAAAGGGGGCAACATGAGTTGTGACAGCATGAGATTAAGATTCCAAGGTGCTATTGGATTACGAAAGGGGGGACGGAGGTGAAAAGTACCTTTCATGAAGGCTTTACAAAGCCTGTGGGACATAAAGAGAACCATCCTCACGGCCAATATGAAAATTGGATATAGCGGCCAGTTGAACCCTTATAGTGGATGTTGATGCTCCTTCTTGAAAAAGTGAGGTGAGGAAATCTAGTATCTTGTGTACTGGGGCCCCAAATGGATCTATACCTTGTTTGGAAGCCCAGTGCGCAAAATGGTTCCATTTGCTGATGTACAATTTTTTTGTAGATGGTTTGTGAGAAGATACAATAATTTGTTGTACTGCAGGAGATAGTAACTCCGACCTGGCTAAGATGGGAAGCGGAGCAGCCAAGCTGTCAGTTTGAGGGACATGAGGAAGGTGTGAGGAACTCCCGACGAATGTGTCAACAGGTCCGGCTCCGGGTCCAGTATTCATGGTTCCTCCACTTGATGGGATTGAAGGAAAGGAAAACAGATTTGTCGAGGCCAGAATGGGGCTATCAGTATTATGGTCCTGTCCAGACGTTTGGCTTTCTGCAAAAACCTGGGAATTAGTGGAACAGGAGGAAAAGCGTAAAGGAGACCCGGGGGCCAATCGTATACCAGTGCGTCCCTGGGGACACCCCCGGGGGGGGGGGGTAACAGGGCAAAGTAGCTTCTGCATTTGGCATTCAAAGGGGATGCAAACAGGTCGCAGCAAGGCTGGCCCCATCTGCGGAAGATCTCTTCCGCCACTTGAGGTTTGAGGGACCACTCTGCTCAACCTGTCCGCGATTACGTTGGAAGTCCCCGGGATGTGCGTTGCTATCAGAAAGCATCCAGTGGACTTTGCCCATTGCCAAATTCTGAGGGCCTCTCTGCATAACGGGTAAGATCTGGTTCCCCCTTGCTTGTTTATGTACAAGACCACTGACATGTTGCCTGTCTGGACTGTCACTGTTCCCCGAGGTAAGGACTTGTGAAAGTGTTGCAACGCTAGAAACACTGCCCTCAGCTCTAGAACATTGATGTGCAGATTGTACTCCAAGTTGGACCATTGATCTTGGACTGTTTGTCCCTGAAAGAAACCCCCCCACCCTATCAGGGAAGCGTCCATGGTTAGAGTTGCTACGGGACTGGGTAATACAAACGGTCGTCCTAGTGTTAGCTCTTGACTTGTATCCACCACAAGAGATCCTTCTTGCAAGAATTCGTGATCAAGATTTCGTGAGATAGTGGAAGTTGTAGATCAGACCACTGGGCGAATAGCATCCATTGAAGGATCCTCATGTGCATCCTGCCTAAAGGAACTACAAGAAGGGAGGCTGCCATCAAGCATAGCATTCTTAATATTTGTCGTGCAGGGACTCTCTTGTTATGAAGGAGCGAAATTTGATGTCTGAGTTCTGATGCTCTTGGTGGGGGGAGAGTAACTTGAGCCAGGGAAGTGTCTAGCTGTGCTCCTATAAATAAGATACGCTTTGATGGCGATAAGACAGATTTTCCAAAATTCACCGTTATGCCTAGTGAAGAGCAAAGACTGATGGTGTAGTCCCTGGCTTGTAGAAGACGACACTTGGTGGCGGCGGAAAGGAGCCAGTCGTCTAGATAAGGAAACACCCGGAATCCGTTTTGTCTCAAGTGAGACGCTACTACTGCCATGCATTTGGTGAACACCCTGGGGGCTGAGGTGAGACCAAAGGGCAGAGCGCGGAACTGGAAATGACTGGCTCCCAGCCGGAAGCACAAGTGATCTCTGGACGCCCTGGCCATTTTGATATGGTAGTATGCGTCTTTGAGATCTATAGAGCACATCCATCCACCCTTTTGCAGAAAAGGGAGGATTGACTGAAGCGTGACCATCCGGAACTTTTCCTTTTTTACAAAGGTATTTAACTTGCTGAGGTCTAAACTTGGCCTCCAGTCTCCTGTTTTCTTTGGAACTAAAAAGAACCTTGAGTAAGTTCCGGATCCTATTTGGTCCGCTGGGACTGGTTGGATGACTCTGTTTTCGAGCAACCTTCCTATCTCTATGGTTGCTTGGTCTCGCAGACTGGGTGGAACATCTGGGAGGTTTTTGGAGTTTGGTGGTATTTTTATGAAGGGGATGTTGTAGCCTCTGGTAACTATGCTTTTTACCCAGTAATCTGATGTAAGATTTAGCCAGGCCTCTGGGTATAAAACCAAGCGACCCCCGACTGCCTCCAGAGTAGGACAGCCGGGCCTGCACTCAGGAGTGCTGGAAGGGTTTTCCAGAGAAGGACTCTGTCACCCTGATTTTGCGGACCCCCTCTGCCGGCTGGGCGGGGTCTTCCGTTTCTTGCCCCTCCTCTGCCTCTGGAGGGGGGCGTCACTTTGGGTGTGTTGAAAAGATCCCAGAGTCTTTCAGAACCACATTTTTCCTCCTTCTTTGCCCTTTAGGGTAGGGTCTAGATGGAACGGAAAAACGGACCCCTACGGCAGACAGGGTCTTCCCTTCTTGTTCACACCTCGTGAGAGTCTCCTTTACTTTGGGCCCAAACAAGGAGGCACCATCGAAGGGGGCGTTGGCAAAGAAAGACTTAAAGGCTTCCACAAAGGAGCATAAGCGCAACCAGGATTGGCTTCTCAGGGCAATCGCTGAAGCTCTACTCGATCCTTCGGCTGCGTATGAAATCAGCCTCATGGATGAGTTGACTATGGCATTTAGGGTGTTACGTTGCGCTGTCACTTTCTTGGCGACAGCAGCATCTGTGTGTCCCTGGAGAGTATCTCCTAATTCCTTAATGAGATCTCTCTGAACGCGTGAAATACGTAAGGTAGTTGAGCGATCGGATGGAAAAAGTCGCCGAACTAAATATGCGCTTCCCATATCTGTCCATTGTCCTAGAATCCTTATTAGGAGGATGGACAGAGGAAGATGATTCCGACATCTCTTTCTTAGTGGCCGCCGCCACCACCATAGTGTCTACGGGAACTCCTTTTGTAAGATAGGCTTTATCTTGGGGAGCTGTCATGTATTTGTTGGGTTTACGAGGGACTGGTTCCACTGTATCAGGTGTTTCCCAAGCCCTCCGAGCTATTAGATCCATGAGATCGTCAAAGGGTGGAGTCACCCAGGAGGTAGAAGGTTGAGTCCCAAATGCCTTCAGTAAGACCGATTCATCCGCAGAAGGGGTAAAGGTTTGCCAGTCCCCTCTTTGCTTCAAGATTTCCAAAATGTCTGCAAACGAGACATCCTCAGAGGTGGACCGTGGGGACCCTTCTGCTTCATCTAAATCGGTATCAGATGCAAGAGATTCCTGTGGGGAATCTATGTGCCTCCTCTTGCACAGTCGTTTCCTCGGAACATCCTCAGCGGGAGCTTCTGGGGATGCATCTGAGGAACCAGAGTCTCCCTGTGGGGATTTCTGAGGCATTGGGTCTCGACGCTTGGTAGGTACTGAAGACACAGAAGCGGAATGCGGACCTTTTGGGGAAGGAGATGAAGATACCGATGAAGTATGTGTCTGATCAGACAAGACCTTCCTCATGATGTCAAAGGCACCGGTGCCCCGAACCGAAGATCCGACCGGATCCGATCCAAAGGAGGTCATTTCTCCGGAATCAGAACCACGGGCTCCGACACCGAGGACGGATCCAAATTGATCTGAGCCGAGGCACCGAGAGGAAGAGTCGGAACCGAAATCTCGGTTCGACTATCCCCCCAGAACCCAGGAAAGATGTTTGGCTCAGAGACTCTCCGGCTGGTTCCGAAGGAGTCGAGGTCAACGGAGCCAATAGCACTACTGGAGACTTCGGCACCGAGGGCTCTACAATCATCGGTTCTTCGACTCCTAACACAGATGACTCGACAGGTCTCGGAGGAGGAAGTGTAGAGGGAAACTGGAATAGCTTCGAGTTTCGAAACCAGCTGGGACGAAACCTCGATTAATTTTGACAAAGCAGAGTTCTCCATAAGCTTCTGTACCACTTGGTCCACATCGGAGTCGGAAAGTGGCCTCGAAGAACAGGTCGAAGCAGTCACTGAGCGAAGGATAGTAGACGGTGGTACCTCTGATACCGGCTCCAAGACCTGAGCCTCGTGCAGAGATAAGGTCTCGACACCCGGCACCGAAGTCATAGGAGACGGTGTCCGAATCTGAAAAGAGGTGCTCGGAGCCGATGACTTGGGCTCCAACACTCTTGAAGACTTCGACCCCTTCGAAGACTTCGAAACCTGTTCAGCCTTGTCCAGGGCCTCCTGAAACTCAGGTTTAATCAAACCTCTGTCAACCAACTTCCTGCGTCTTTCCAGCATGACCCTCCAACTAAAGGAATGACAGATGGAACAGTCTTCCTGCAAGTGGAGAAGGCCAAGACAGTAGACGCAGGATGAATGGTTGTCAGTAATGGACATCTTCTGTCCGCACTGACACCTGTTAAACCCACTTTTAGTCTTTTCTGACATTAACAGAAAAAAGACAGCACTGTTAAGAATAATTTCTACACTACAATATAAGTGCTATATATATATAAATGCAAACTAAAAAACACACCACAGCACACTAAGATATATATTTATGTGAAAATTAGAAAAAGTTAAAGGCAAAATATTATCTTTTTAAATACTGTAAATTCTTACAGCAAAAAAAACGGCCTAAGGCCCTTACTAAGAATTTTAAGGTAACAAACTACCTAAACTAGTCAAACAACCACTATATAATAAAGCTATCAAACGCTATAAATAGTATAAGAAAAATAAAAAATTATCAGTATATAAGAAAAATATAGTAAAATTTCTACTGGCCCGAGCCTCTCGATGCGATCTGCTGCTAGCGGCAAACTAGATCTGAGGGTTAGCACCGGAGGATCATGGGATATTACTGTGCCTCGAGCTTTCTCGAAGATGTGAGCTAGTGATGCAGCCGACTCGGAGCCGAGGATCGGCTCCGAACCCGTGTGTAAGAACAAACGGCGAGATTGAACAATTTCACATCTTTTAGTTATGTACTTACCATAAAGATAGATGTATGTGATCCATCTCGCCTACATTCATTACTGACGGGGCTCGGAGCAGACTGACTCGGCCACTATAACTAGCACGAAGTCTCTCACTGGCTGGGCTAACCCTGTATCCCAGGATGCATCACGCCCAAACCCCCAAATCTTCTTTGCCCCCAATATTATCTTCCCACATACACCACACCACAAGGACATATATGTAAGAGGAGAGAAAAAATAATATCCTCAGAGGAATCAGAATACAAGTTTCTTCCAAGTCCAACAGGTAGGGGGAAGGAGAGCAGGTACGTAAGAATGTAGGCGAGATGGATCACATACATCTATCGTTATGTTAAGTATATAACTAAAAGATGTAATGTGATCCCATCTCGCCTACATTCATTACTGATGGGACAGCGTCCCTAGCACCTAAATCCTGGGAGGCTCACTGGAAAACACTCCTGAGCACTGTGAAACCAAAGGAAGCCCGACCTCTAGAGGCCACGTCCAGTTTGTAATGAGAAATAAAGGTATGTGGAGAAGTCCAAGTAGCCGCTGCACATATCTCATCTATGGATAGTCTAGCACGATAGGCCACCGAAGTTGAAATAGCCCTGGTAGAATGTGCCTTAACTGGAAAGGGAAGATCCTTACCCGCTAATACATAAATAAATGAGATGCAGTCTCTAATCCACTTAGCTACGGTGCCCTTAGTTACAGATCTGCCAATTCTATTGTCCGAAAAGGACACAAACAACTGATCTTATTTCCTCTCCTGTTGTGTCCTATTTAAATAAAACCTCAGTTGTCTATGCAGATCCAACTGGTGAAATTTGTATTCCGCTTTGTTGGAAAAACGTGGAAAAAAGACCGGAAGCTCAAAAGACTGGTGGAGACAAAGGGCAGAAGAGACCTTAGGGAGAAAAGAAGGATTAAGTTAACAGAAAGGGCTTGAAGCTCCAATACCCTTCTGGCTGAAGTTATGGCTACCAAAAAGGCAGTCTTCCATGACAAAAATTTCAATTCGCAAGAGGCTGCCGGCTAAAGGGAGAAGACGTTAAAGCTCTGAGCACCACATCTAAATCCCATGGCAAAACGGGTTGCGAAACCGGAGGTCGAAGCAACCAGGCTCCTTTCAGAAAGGCTTTACACAACTTATGACCCATGAGGGAAGGCTCATATGCAACATGATAATTGGAGATTGCTGCCAACTGAACCTTTATAGTGGAGGCAGCCAAACCCTGTCTAAAAAGTGTTGCTAAGAAATCTAACACCGCCGACACAGGGGCTGTAAGGGGATCAAGATCACGTTGCAGAGCCCAAAATGCAAATCTCTTCCACTTACTAGAGTATATTTTCCTAGTAGAAGACTTGTGGGAGGAAGACAGAATATGTACTACTTCCGGGGTAAAGATATGCTGTCTGACTAAGGTCGGAAGTGGAGAAGCCAGGCAGCGAGCTTGAGAGTTCATAGGGATGGATGGAGCTGTCCTGACTGATGAGTCAATAGGTCTGGAGCTGGGTCCAGAATCCAAGGACCATCCACCACATACTTCCAAAGGAAGGGGAACCAAACTTGACGGGGCCAGTGTGGTGCGATCAAAATCATCTTGCTTCCCGAGCAGGTAGCCTTCTGAATCACTCTTGGTAGAAGAGGGACCGGCGGGAAGGCGTAGAGCAGACCTGAGGGTCAATTGTGGACTAGAGCAACCCTGGGTGACTCCCCATGTGGGGGGGATCAGAGTGAAAAAATTGTTGCACTTCGCATTCAGGGGGCTGGCAAAGAGGTCACAGCAGGGAAGGCCCCACCTGGAGAAGATCTGAGCAGCCACTTGATCGTTCAGGGACCACTCGTGAGGCATCAGAATAGCTCTGCTCAGCCTGTCTGCTATCACATTGGGCTTCCCCGGAATGTGCGTTGCCACTAGAAAGCGCTGGGAAGCGATCGCCCAATTCCACACTCTCATGGCCTCCCTGCAAAAGGGGGTAGGACTTGGTTCCTCCCTGCTTGTTCAGATACCAGACAACCGACATATTGTCGGAAAGAATCGCAATAGTTCCCCTGGGAAGAAAGCTGTGAAGTGCCTGCAACGGTAGAAGCACCGCTCTCATCTCCAGAACATTGATATGCAAGTGAACCTCGGGGTCTTGCCACGTACCTTGGACCGTCTCGCCCAGATAATGCCCCCCCACCCTATCTGGGAGGCGTCCGTTGTTACTGTGGCAATAGGGGACAGGGGGGCTCAAGGGTCTCCCTTGATTCAGGTTGGAGAGAAGCCACCAACACAGATCCTGCAGGCATCTCTCCATGATGAGAATCGGATGGGACAAGGGACGTTCCTGATATGACCACTGGGCTGAAAGGAGCCACTGAAGTATTCGCATGTGTAACCTGGCTAGCGGAACTAGAAGAATGGTAGCCGCCATTGATCCCAACAACTGAAGAACCATCCTGGCTTGGGCTTTTTCCCAGGGTAGTAAAGCCAGGACTTGGGCCTGTAACACTTTTACTCTCTCTGCCAGTAGGAAAGCTTGCATTTCTACAGAGTCTAGCTCTGCGCCTATAAAGGCAACACACTGTGATGGCAGCAATACAGATTTTGCCCAGTTGAATGAAATCCCTAGAAGATGGCCCAATTTGACAGTAGCTCTCGTGGCTTGAACAAGTAGATGCCTGGTGGGGGCGGTGAGAAGCCAGTCGTCTAGATAAGGAAACACCTGGAATCCTAGACGTCTCAGGTGAGCTGTCACCACTGCCAGACACTTGGTGAACACCCTGGGGGCTGTGGTGAGACCAAAGGGCAGGGCCCGGAATTAAAAATGACTGGCTCCCAGCCGGAAGCGTAAATGATTCCTAGAAGCCTTGTTTATCTTGATGTGATAATAGGCATCCTTGAGATCGATGGAGCACATCCATACTCCTTTTTCCAGCAATGGGAAAATGGATTGCAAAGTGACCATTCGGAACTTGGACTTCTTTACAAAGCGGTTTAAATGGCTGAGATCCAGAATGGGTCTCAAGTCCCCTGTTCTTTTTGGCACCAAAAATAACCTTGAGTAAGTTCCTAATCCAAGCTGGTCTGCGGGGACTGGTTGGATGACTCCTTTTTCTAGCAGCTTTGAGACCTCTACTGCTGCCTGATCCCGCTGACTGGGTGGAACGGCCGGGATTTTCCTTGATGGGGGGGCGGGGGAGGGCGGGAAGAATAAAGGGAATGGTGTAACCTCCGGTGATGATACGAAGCACCCATCAATCCAGAGTGATGGACTCCCAGGCCTGAAGATGCTCTGAAAAACGACCCCTGACTGGCTCCGGAGACGCACAGTCGGGTAATCCCTCAGGGACGTTGGTAGGAGGAACCACAAAATGACTCGTGGTCTCCTGTATTGCGGGGGCCTCCACCGCCTCTAGGGTGACGCCTTCCATTAAAATGCCCCCCTCCTCCGCCCCTGGAGGGGGGGGGTCACTTTGATGGGCAGGGGAAGACTTTTGAGACTTTCTGAACCACATTTTCCCTCCTCTCTGAGCCTTAGGATAAGGTCTAGTGGGAAGTGAAAAACGGGCCCAAACGGCAGACAAAGTCCTACCCTCCTGCTCACATTTAGTGAGGGTGTCTTTCACTTCTGGTCCAAAAAGGGAGGACCCGTTGAATGGGGCATCCGTGAAAGAAGACTTGAAAGCCACCGCAAAATGACACAAGCGCATCCAAGCTTGCCTCCTGAGGGCTACGCCCGAACTCGCTGCTCTACCCGCCCCCTCGGCTGCATAAGATATCAGCCTCATGGACAAGTTGACGATGGAAGAAAGGGTAGACAGCTGGGCGTAAACAGACTGGACCAACACCTCAGGCAAGTTACCCTCTCCCAACTACTTTATGAGATCCCTCTGGAGCCACGTAAAATGACAAGTAATTCAGCGACTGCAAGGTAAAGGTCGCTGAAGACAGGATACACTTCCCATACCTATCCATACTCCTAGACTCCTTATTAGGAGGATGGATGAAGTAGAAGCCTCTGCCACATCCTGCTGAGTGGCAGACGCCACCACCATAGCATCCACAGGTACTCCCTTGGTCAAAAATTCTTTTCCAGGAGGCGCAGATAAGAACTTATTGGGGCGGCTAGGAACTGGATTCACAGAGTCAGGGTGTTCCCACACCCTTCGACAAATAAGATCCAATAATTCATCGAAGGGTGGAGACACCCAGGAGGTGGAAGGCTGGGCTCCAAAGGCCTTGAGGAAGACAGACTCCTCCTCAGAAGGGTTTTTGGATGGCCAGTCGCCCCGCTGTCTCAGGATCTCCAGGATAATCGGAGAACGAGACATCAGAGGACGACTTCGGGGACCCTTCTGCATCATCGAGGTCGGTGTCTAAGGTGACTCATCTGGGGAGTCTACGTGCTTCCTCTTACACAACTTCTTCCTGGGAGGCTCCTCAGGCATGGACTCTGAAGGGCCCTCAGAAAGCAGGGGACCACACATGGAGGTATCCTCAGGCCCAGGAGCCCCGCTCTCCAGAGATAGGGGGGCACCAGGAGCTCTAGTCGCATCGTCTAGGAAAGGAGTTGCCGATTCAGGTGAAG
Organism: Protopterus annectens; assembly: GCF_019279795.1. Lineage (NCBI taxonomy): Eukaryota > Metazoa > Chordata > Ceratodontiformes > Protopteridae > Protopterus > Protopterus annectens. The sequence continues at coordinate 233,920,423 of NC_056747.1, read as the reverse complement.
TCACTATGGACTTGGCCAGCTCGCTCCTCATAGCCTCAAAGGCAGGTCCACCAGAATCGGATGAAAAACCCGCCTCTGAGACCATGACCGGAGTCGGGGTACCCCTAGCCGAAGCACCAATGGGGATACTCTGAGCCAAAGCCTGAAGCCCCGATGTACCCCCCCTCGGGTTCGACTGAGATCATCAGAGTACCGAAACCTGTAGAAGGGATGGAAAAGGTTGGAGCTGAGGTCGGATCCGAAAGACTAGCAGGAGGTTTCGGAGCCGACCAAAGGACTTCACTCGATTCGGCAGACTCCAGCTCAGACGACACCGAGGTTGTCGGAGGAAGAAACGAAACAGATATAGTGTCTGGTTCCGGAGCCAACTGGGCTGGAGCCGAAAATAATTTAGTTAACACTGGCGACTGGAGGAGCCTCTGGACCACCCTATCCACATCTGAATCCGACAGCCTGGAGAAAGTACAGTTGTGTACACCTACCATAAATGTAGATGTTAGAGTGTCTTCACTGTTGCAGTCATGACTGTAGGGTTCTCCCCGCCCTCGGTCGGTCAGAATCCCAAAGTCTGGGTCCGGCGTCGGTTGTTCAACTCTGCTCCCTGACGTCAGAGCGCCAGGAGTATAAAGTTGACAACCGACACCATCTTCTCCAGTTTTCCTTGCCCCAGATGTCAGGAGTCTCAAAATTCAAATGGTCCCAAAACCTTTGCAAATACACCTCAGAAGAATGGTGAAAAAAGGAACCACACAAAAGTAAAGATAAGAGGGGACAGGAGGGAGGGAAACCCAGACTGCAACAGTGAAGACACTCTAACATCTACATTTATGGTAGGTGTACACAACTGTACTATGTTCATCATGTTTCACTGTCGCAGTCATGACTGTAGGGTAGAATCCCAAAGCTGAAAGAAAGGGAGGTGGTCATAAAGAAGAAGGGGCGGCTAAAAGGCCCTGCAAGACTGCAGAGGCAAAACCTGCCCTAGACTTAGAGTAGAGAGGCAAATTGTAGTGCTTACGAGAAAGTATGCACTGAACTTCAAGTTGCAGCTTCCAAAATGTCCTTGGTAGGAACTCCCCTGAGGAAGGCTGCAGAAGTGGCAGCAGCTCTGGTGGAATGAGTCCGTATGGTCCCTGGGATTTGCTTTCCATGGTGTGAATAACAAAATCTGATTCCATGAGCAATCCATTTAGAAATGGTTTGTTTAGAAATAGCTTTACCTTGAGAACTTGAAGCATAAGAAACAAACAATTGTTCTGATTTTCTGATGTCCTTGGTTCTGTTCAGGTAAAAACGTAGCTGTCGATGTACATCCAAGGAATGTAAGATCCTTTCCCCTTTATTTTGTGGAGTGGGGAAAAAGGTTGGCAAGTGGATAGTTTGATTTAAAGCCACTTTGGAAACCACCTTAGGCATGAAAGTCGGATTAGTCCTCAAAGATACCCTGTCTTGATGAAAAATAATATATGGTTCCACCGCCATAAGAGCTTGTAACTCTGAAACTCTCCTGGCGGAAGAAAGAGCCAACAGGATAGCTGTCTTCCAAGATAAAAACTTGATGTTAGCAGAAGCGGCAGGCTCAAAAGGAGGTAAAGTTAGTTTTTCCAAAACATAACTGAGATCCCAGGAATTTGAGGAGGCTTTGTACAAAATGTAGATGCTGGAGTAAGACATCCTTGCTGTCTGCATGAATTAAGCAATCGTCCAGATAAGGGTATATTTGAATTCCCTTGAGTCTGCAGTAAGCTACTACTGGAGCCAGGCATTTGGTGAAGACCCTGGGTGCAGTAGATAATCCAAAGGGCAGTGCAGAGAACTGAAAGTGCCTCGATCCGGCCTTGAACCCGAGGTATTTTCTGCGATCCTGCCTGATAGGAATGTGTAAATATGCCTCCTTTAAATCCAAAGTCACCATCCATGCATCTTTGGACAGCATTGGAAGTAACTGCTGTAGATTAAGCATCTTGAATTTCGGAATCTCTAGAAAGGTGTTCAAGACCGATAGATCCAGAATGGGTCTCCATGAATTTTGCTTTCTTGGGACTAGAAAGAGCCTTGAGTAAAACCCTTTGCCCATCTCTGAAAGAGGCACCAGTTCTATGGCATTCATAGCCAAAAGAGCTTCCACCTGGTTTAAGGCCTCCGACCACTGATGTTTTGGAAGGTCTGGCCAGCCGTTTGGCCTTGGCAAAGTATGAAAATGGAATTTGTAACCTCTTAAAATCACATCCAAAACCCATTTGTCCTGGGTTATTTGAGTCCAATTTTGGTAAAAAGAGAGTTTTCCTCCGAGAGGGGCTTCCAGGCAAGACGTACCTGCAGCCCAACCGAGGGAGTCATTGAGTTTGTTTCCTTTGAGACTGTGGTCTGTCCTGTCCTCCCCTAGGGGTAGAAGCAGTCCACTGCCTTGGTCTATAAGCAGCCTGTGTTTGAGGCCTCCCTCTGGAGCGTCTATATCTACCCCTTTGAGGCCTGTCTGAAGAGGGAAAAGACCAGTTTTTTGATGACAATTCCTGCTAAATCTAGGAGGCTGTACTTGTAAGAAATCTTTAACTGTTTGCATGGATTTCGCCTTATCCTCCATCTTTTTAATCACCTCTTCAGCTTTGGATCCAAACAAAACATTATGCTGAACAGGAGCATCCAATAATTTAGCCTTTACTTGTTCAGGTAAATTCTGTTCCTTTAACCATGCATGCCTTCTAATGACCGTGCCAGAGGCCGCAGCCCTACAAGAAGCCTCCAAGGCATCAAATCCACAGTGTAAAACATGCTTCCCAACTTGTTCAGAGGCATGCAATAAGTCATGTAATTCTTTATCCTCTGCACAGGCAGAAATGGAAGTAAATTTTTATTTCAAGACAGATAAGAGAAATTGCTGATATTTAAGCATATGAAACTGACAGTTTAAGGCCCTAATGGACAAAGTAGCAGAAGTGTACACCCTTTTGCCCCATCTTTCCAAGGCTCGAGAATCCTTTTCAGTAGGAATAGGATTTTTGGCAGTAGCGGCCTTAACACCCTTAGGACCCTGAGAAATGGTTTCAGGGTCAGCAGTAGGATTCTTGTATAAAAACTGATGGGAACCAGGAACCCTGTAGTACCTATCAGGCTTAGCGGGAGCAGGAGGAAAAGAATCAGGAGTTAAATTAGCCTCTGAAAAGGCATCATCTACAATATCCAAAACAGGAGGAATAGCCAGGGGTCTATGCTGGGGTAAAAGAAGAAATTCCCTCGGTCTTTTCTTGGATTCTGAATACTCCTGTCCCTCCCAGTGGAAATGTTCCCTCATTTCATGCAGAGTTTCACCAAAAGAAAAATCCTCAGGAGGAGAAGCTGAAGGAATGGATTCTTCCGCATCAGAATCCTCATAAGGAGGGAAAGAATATTCCTGATCAGAAGAAACTGAGGAAACTGAAGCCTGATCAGAGGAATCATAATAAACATCCTGCCTTGGCCTTTTGTCTGGAGGGGGATGAGAACCCCTAATCATTGTGAGTAAATCCTCCGCCATCTTGAGTAACTGTTTCTGTGACTTGAGAGCCGGTTCAGCAGAGGCCTGTGCTGAAGTCTTTGATTTAGAAGGAGTCTTTGCCTTTACTTGAAGCTGAGTAGGCCTGAAAACCCCCTTCGGAAGCCGGTACCTGCACAGCGGCTCCAGACCCATCCGAAGGAGCATTGTCCGAAGGTCCTGCAACAGGTATATTTAAAGGCCTGGTTGGCTCTTCATGCGAGTCCTTTTCGGCCGTCTGTTCTGAAATGGCCGACGACAGGGGCTGCAAAAGCGCCTCACTGATGACGGCCGAACCTGAAGCTGGCTCCACATGTGCGGTATCATCAGATTTGGACCTCGGAGGCCTGTCTTTATCCTTGCGACGCTTGTGAACTCCGGTAGACGGAACCCTGTCCGACGACATTTTGTAGTTAAAGCGCCTACCGAAGTCATGAAAAGCAAAATCGTACCTTCGCTTGATAAGTACGCTGATTGAATCTAGCACAAAACAGACAACTAGCTATGTCGTGGTCAGGGCCTAAGCAAGGAATACAGTAAGAATGAAAATCCTTATGAGGTATTTGCTTCCCACATGAAATACAATTAACTTTTTCTGACATCGGAGTTGAGCAAGAAAAAAGTTTCCCCAACGGGGTACTTAGCTTTGAGAGGAGAAGAAAGTCTTCGGACTGAAGTAAATTGAAATAATCGTCAGGAGTCTACCGACCGGCACTTGCGAACTGCTATCACCGCACAGCAAGAAAGACTGGAGAAGATGGCGTCAGTTGTCAACTTTATACTCCTGGTGCTCTGACGTCAGGGAGCAGAGTTGAACAACCGACGCCGGACCCAGACTTTGGGATTCTGGCCGACTGAGGGCTGCCTGCCGGCAGGGGAGAACCCTACAGTCATGACTGCAACAGTGAAACACGAACATCTTGAAGGAGACAGAAGGGGGTCGAGAAACCTTCTCTGTCGGAACCAAGACAAGACTGGGGTAACGGCTCCAAATCGGCTCCAAAAGGATCGGAGCCGAAGCAGGCTCGAGAACCACTGCAACCTCCTTCAGCGCAGATGACCGTGGAGTCTAAGAAACCGACCCAAAACTGACAAGACTTTCTGCGGCTCCAAGACCAGTGGAGCCGAGGAAGGAGACAGCCTTGGACAGTACCTCCTGCGGCTCAGAGACCAGTGGAGCCGAGGAAGGAGATATAGCTTTTAACCTTTTCTCTGAAGGTTCCGAAGAACCAGCCGGAGCAGGAGACTTCATTTTTGTCTTCGACCTGGATTTCTCTGAGGGGGGAGAAGACGATAAAGTTTCCTCAAAGGAGGGTTTAATCAAACCCTTAAGCATAAGTTTATTTTTTCTCTCCTGTAAAACCCTGGAAGAGAAGGCATGACAAACACTGCAGAATTCCTGCAAGTGTATGGCACCAAGACAATAAACACAGATGGCGTGGCCATCAGTCAACGACATTTTGTACGCACATTTGGGGCATGTTTTAAAGCCAGATGGCTTATGTTCTTTTTGTTCTTTACCAGACATAAGTAAAAACAACCGCACACTCAGCAACACACGGAGGGAGGGTTGAAAGGGCGCTAACGTAAACGCCCGAACACTAAGACACAAAAACGCCTGACACTAAGACACAAGACAGGGCAAAGGCCCTCTAACTCAAACAGGCCTCGCTCGCCAATCAGACGGATTATCACACAACCACCAACAAAAAGGCCACAATCAGTCACAAAAAACTGGAAACAATAGACAACGTAGCTATTAAAATAGCTTTTTGGTATAATAACTCGAGCAAACAGCTATAAGTTCAAAAAAAGAGAGGGTATTTAGCCACAGCCAAGTCGAGACCACGTCGTTACTCTAAGAGCGGCAAATGAGATCTGGGGGTTTGGGCGTGATGCATCCTGGGATACAGGGTTAGCCCAGCCAATGAGAGACTTTGTGCTAGTTATAGTGGCAGAGTCGGAGCAGACTCTCGGCTCCGAGCCCCGTCAGTAATGAATGTAGGAGAGATAGGATCACATTACATCTTATATTCCGCTTTGTTTGAATGATTTGGAAAAAAGATTAGCAGTTCAATAGTTTGATTCATATTTGATTGAGAACAAATCTTGGGGACGAAGGAAGGATTAGTGCGAACGAAAACTCTCTCTATGAAATATCAAGTAAGGAGGTTCCACAGAGTGCTAGCAGCTCTGACACTCTTCTGGTGGACGTAATGGCTACCAGAAAAATGGTCTTCCATGAAAGGAACGTTAAATCACAAGTACGTGAAAGTTCAAAAGGCGGTGAGATAAGTTTTGAAAGAAAATTTAGATCCCAGAGAGAAACAGGTTCTTGGAAAGGCGGTCTTAGTAAGGTAGTACCTTTCAAAAATGATCTACACAATCTGTGAGCCATAAGATTAGGTTCATGTTGTCCCAAATGAAAACTGGAGATGGCTGCTAGCTGAACTTTGATCGTAGCTGCATCTGATCCCGGATGAAAAAGTTTGGTTGGAAATTCTAACACTAAGGGAATGGGGGCTGTGTATGGATCTATGTTTTTAGCTTGTGCCCACAGAGAAAATCTTTTCCATTTGCTAGCATACAAATTTCTTGTAAAATGTTTATGAGAAGAGGTCAGGATACGTGCAACTGCAGGGGAGAAATCATGAAGCCTGCCTAGGGATGGAAGTTGAGCAGCCACACTGTCAAGTCGTGGGTGTGGAGACAGGGATGGAATGTGCCTGACGTATGTCAGAAGGTCTGGTACTGGGTCCAGAGTCCATGGATCGTCCAGAAGGTGAGGCCCGAGAAAGGGGGAACCAAATCTGACAAGGACAGTAAGGAGTGATGAGAATCATTCTGCTTCTCAATGTCTTTGCTTTCTGGATCACTTTTGATATTAGCAGAAAGGGTGGAAAAGCATAAAGAAGCCCTGAGGGCCAATTGTGGACAAGTGCGACTCTTGCCCCCCCCCCCCACGGGGGGAGGGGTAAGGGTGAAGTAGCGACTGAATATGGTGTTCACTGGGGTGGCAAACAGATCGCAGCAAGGCTGTCCCCCCATTTGTGGAAAATCTGTTCCGCGACTTTCTGATTCAGAGACCACTCGTGAGGCATCAAGATTGCCCTGCTGAGCTTGTCGGCTATCACACTGGTTCTCCCCGGGATATGCGTTGCAACTAGAAAGCGTTGGGAAGATTTCGCTCACTGCCAAACACGAAGAGCCTCTCGACATAGGGGGTAGGATCCGGTTCCCCCTTGTTTGTTTATATACCACACCACTAACATTGTCTGATTGGATTGCTATTGTCCCTAGAGGAAGAAAGTCGTGAAGTGCTTGCAACGCTAGTAGCATGGCTCTCATCTCTAGAACACTGATATGCAAGTGAGCCTTGTGTTCTTGCTATGTGCCTTGGGCTGTCCTTCCTAGATAATGCCCCCCCCCCACCCTATCTGGGAGGCATCCGTGGTCACAGTAGCAACAGGTTGGCGAAGAATGAATAGTCTCCCTATCGTTAGTTGATTGGAATGGATCCACCAGCAAAGGTCCTTTTTGCAAGATTCTGTTATTAGAATGGGTTGAGACAGAGGCAGTTGTTGAAGAGACCACTGGGAAAAGAATAGCCATTGTAGAATTCTCATATGTAGTCTGGCTAGCGGAACTAGAGTTATAGAAGAGGCTATGATTCCTAGATGTTTGAGCACTGTCTTTGCTTTGACCTTGTGTTGGGGAAGCAGGCTGTATATTTGTTGTCTTAGATTTTGTACTGTGTCTGAAGGAAGGTGAGCCATCATTGCAACTCTCTCTTTCTGCGCCTATAAAAGTCACAAATTGAGAGGGTGACAAGGCAGATTTTTCTCAATTTACAGTAATGCCTACTGAGTGCAGACTCTGATGGTTGAATCCCTGGCTTGTAAAAGTAGGTGCCTGGTGGTGGCAGTCAGGAGCCAGTCACCCAGGTACAGAAACACTTGGAATCCAAGATGTCTCAAGTGAGCTGTTACTACCGCCATGCATTTGGTGAACACCCTGGGGGCTGCGGTGAAACCAAAGGGCAGAGCAACTGGTAATGACTGGCTCCCAGCTGGAAGCATAAATGACTCCTTGATGTTCTGTCCATTTTTATGTGGTAGCACGCATCTTGGAGGTCTACGGAGCACATCCAATTGTCTTTCCCTAACAGAGGGAGTATAGACTGCAGTGTCACCATTCGGAACTTGGACTTCTTCACTGATTCGTTTAATTTGCTGAGATCCAAGATGGGGCCCTCCAGCCCCCTGTTCATTTTGGCACTAAAAAGTATCTGGAGTAAGTACCGAATTTTATCTCATCTGCAGGGACGGTTTGAGTGACTCTTTTGAAGCAACTTTTGGACTTCTATAGTTGCTTGATCCCTGTGATTGGGTGGAACATCTGGGATTTTCTTGGTTAGATGAGGTGGAAAAGAGAAGGGTATGTGGTATCCTCTTGAAATTATTCTTTGTACCCACTTGTGTTGTGTGATGTCGTGCCAGGCTTCTGGGTACAAAGATAAGCGACCCCCAACTAGCTCCAGTGAAGCGCAGTTGGGCCCCACTTCTGGAGTGCTGATTGGGACATCCACAAAAGGAATCGCAGACACCCTGGTTTTGTGGACCCCCCTGACTCTAGTGCGATGTCTAACATTATTTCCTCCTCCTCTGCCTCTGGAGAAGGAATCACATTGTATGTCTGGGAAAAATCTCTTGAGATTTCTTGAACCACATTTTTCCACCTCTCTGACCTTTAGGGTATGGTCTAGAAGGGACGGAAAAATGTACTCCCACGGCAGAGAGAGTTTTCCCTTCCTGCTCGCATCTGGTGAGTGTGTCTTTTACCTTTGGTACAAACAGAGAGGAACCACCAAAGGTGGCGTTGGTAAATGTAGATTTGAAGGGCTCCACAAAGTTACATAAGCACATCCAGGAGGGTCTCCTAAGGGAAACTCTTGAACCCGCTGCCCTGCTTGCTCCATCTGCTGCATAAGATATCAGCCTCATAGAGGAGTTAATAGAGTTTAAGGTACACAACCGAGCAGTAACCTTCTCAGGGACTCCTTCAGTTAAAGTACCTTGGAGAGAATCTTCTAGCTCTTTTAGGAGATCTCATTGAAGCCTAGTGAAACGGGTGAGGTAATTCAGCGATCTGAGTGTAAAAGCGGCTGAAGAAAAAACACGCTTCCCGTATCTGTCCATCGTTCGAGACTCTTTGCTCGGTGGGTGGACAAATGAGGAAGTTTCCGCTAGTTCCTTCTTTGTGGCTGCTGCCACCACCATGGCATCTACAGGCACACCTTTAGTCAAAAGCTCTTTCTCTAGGAGCTGAAAGAAATTTGTTCGGCCTTCTGGGGACTGGTTCCACGGCATCAGGAGTTTCCCACACTTTTCAACTCACCACATCTAACAGCTCATTAAAAGATGGAAACACCCAAGAGGCTGAAGGTTGAGACCCGAAAGCCTTCAGGTACACTGACTCATCAGAAGGGGTGACGGTGGGCCAGCCGCCTCTCTGTTTCAGGATCTATAGGATATCTACGAGAGAGATGTCTGAGGACGACCTAGGGGACCCCTTCTGACTCCTCGGTCAATGTCAGAGGTGATGGACTTATCAGGGGTGTCTACGTGCTTCCTCTTGCAAGTTCTCTTCTGAGGAGGCTCCTCAGAAGGGTATTCTAGGGAGGTTTTCGGAAGACTGGGGACCAACCAAGGGGGGCTCTGAGGCTGCAGGTCTCTGCTGTCAAGAGAGAGAGATGGTGCCGAGACAGAGATTGGAGCTTGATGGGGAAGAGCATCGGTACCCTTGTGTGGAGCTGAAGACCTAGACAGCATGCTCATCATCTCGAAGGCAGATCTCTCCGGCTCCGAGGATACCACCGGCTCTGAGGAAGCGGAAGATGCTCTCAGTTACAGAGCGAGACAGATATAGGATCAGATCTCAGCCGAGCCGATGCACTGGGAGGTGGGGTTGGAACCGAAGAAGTTCGGGTCCGAGCGTCCCAGTTGGAGCTGATTGGTGTGCTTCGGCTCAGACACCAGGGACGGCAACAAAGGTGTCGGAGAGGAACTTGGCTCAGAGACAGACAGTTGGGGTGCTGGAACCGATGGATCCACAACAAACTGCACCAACAGCTCTGGCTTTGAAAAACCGACATGGCTCGGAGGAATGGAAGCAGGTAATATGGCCTTAGACTGCTCCGGAACCGATTGGGTCAGAGCCGGCAACAAATCTGCTAGCGCCGACTTCAAAAGTCTAAGCACCACTCTCTCGACATCCTCCTCAGAAAGACTCCTGGAGGATCTGGAAGACAATGTAGGGGATCGAGATCTCTGCAAAATTGGAGGTCTGAGTGCTGGGGATACCGGTAATAAATCTCTTGACTGGCTCACAGGTACAGATTCAGTTATCGGCTCCAAAAAACTTGGGGCAGAGACTGGAATGCCTTATGTCAATAACCTCGACTGGCTCCAAAAACAGAGGAGACGAAGAGGTAGAAGGCTCGACAATTTTGGCAACTTTCTCTGGAGGTCCTGCTTTAACAGATGGTGTAGGAGACTGTCTTTTCACCGATTTGACATTCTCTTTTTTAGAAGAGGGAGATCTGGAATGAGAAGAGGAAGAACTGGCTAAATATCCTCCTCAAAAGAAGGTTTAAGGAGACCTTTCAAGATCAGCTTGTTTTTCCTTTCCTGGAGAACCCGGGAACTAAAAGAGTGGCAAAAGATACATGTCTCCTGAAGATGTATGGCTCCCAAGCAATAAACACACATCAGTCAGGGTCAATTTTTGTGAACATTTAAGACATTTCTTGAAGCCCAAAGGTTTATGGTCTTTAGACTCCTTAGACATACGGTCACAACAATCACAGAATAAACGTAGAAGATAACAGGAAGAGAGGACAAGGTCCTCTAACTTAAACGGGCCTAACCCTGCTAAGGAAACAACACACAAGGGAAGACTAGGTCCTCTAACTTAAACGGGCCTAGCCCTAAACACAGGAGTGGAAGAGATAGAGAAACAAGCAACAAAGGCTAGAATAGGTCTTAACTAAAAAAAAAAAAAAATGGACCTATGCCCAAGAAAAATTTAGCAATAACTAGCACACAGAAATGAATGGATACCACTAAGGAAAGGCCTGCGACAGCCAACAATTAGAAACAATTTGCAATAAAAAAAAAAAAAAAAACTAACTACTACTAGATAACAACTGCAAGCTATTAATACTAAACTAACTATTATAGTCAAAAACAATCACTATAAAATTCTGAATAAGCAAAAAATTCCTACTTAGCCACGGCCAAGAAAGACAGCACTTCTGAACTCGTAGAAGCAGCAAACGAGATCTGGGGATTCTTACTAATGCATTATGGGATACCTACCTTGCCACGAGCCAACTTAGAGACTTTGAGCTTTGTAATTGTCAGAGTCGGAGCAGAGGATCGGCTCCAAACCCATATGTAAGAATAAAGGCAAGACAGGACTACAGAACATTCCATGTTGAAATGGTTTGTTTAGATACTGCTTTTCCTACGGCTCTGGGGTGGAAGGAGATAAAGTTGATCAGCCTGTCTGATGGGCCTGGTTTTGTGCAGATAGAATCCAAATTGCCTGTGCACATCCAGGGAATTAAGTACTCTGTCACTGTCTTCCTGTGGATTGGGGAAGGAAGTGGGTAGGGTGGCTGGCTTGGTTTAAAGAAAGGTGATTAACCATCTTGGGCATGAAGGAAGGGTTGGTTCTAAGGATTACCCTTGTCTGTGTGGTGGAATATGAGGAAGGGTGGAATAGCCATGATGGCTTGCAACTCTAAAGACAATCTTCTAGCAAAGGTCAAAGCCACAAGGACATTCTTCCATGTGGAATGTTTTGGGGAAGCTTTGGATCCTGGCTCGAATGGGGGTAGTGTGAGCTTCTCTAAAACATAGTTCAGGTCCCATGGAAGGTGAATTGGTTTCCTTGGTGGTCTGAAATGAAGTACCACCTTAAGGAACAGTTTTGCAGGTAGTCTGGAAGCTAAGGGGGGATCCAAGGGAAGATGTGCAGAAATTACAGAAATAAATGAGCCTTAACGGATGAGAATGTTAACCCTGTTTGCAAAATTACACACAGGTAAGACAGTACTAGGGAAGTCTCACTTTGCAATGGGTCCAAATGCCTTCTCAGGCACCATATGGAGAATCTTTTCCACTTTGATAAGTAAGATATCCTGGTACTGGGTTTCCTGGCCTCCTGCAGGACAGTGAGCACATCCTCATTGTAAAGATGTCTGAAAGGGATCAGGATCCCATCTACAGAGTGAGGTGAAGAGATTGCCACTGTAGGTGGATCTGGGTTCCCTTAACTTGTGCGAGAAAGGCCACTCAAGGGGTAACGTGTGGTGATTGCCCTTGGATAATTGTAGGAGGAGGGGGGAACCAATGCTGTCTTGGCCAAAAGGGAGACACTAGCAAGACTTTCAGTCTGTCCTGCTGGATCTTCAGTATGACCTTTTGAACAAGGGGAAAAGGGGGGGATGCATAGAGAAACATCCTTTTCTAGGGAACTAAAAAGGCATCTGTTGCCATAGTCCATGGTTCTGGTAGTCTGGTGCAGGAGGAGAGAAGCTGCCTATTGATGGTAGAGGCAAACTGGTCTATTTGAGGTGTACCCCCACCAGAAGACCAGGTCCATGAAGACATCCCTGTGTAGCATCCATTCGTGTGCCATCATCATGGACCTGCTGAGGGGAGTCTGCCTGAGAATTCTGTTGGGAAGGTAGGTATACTGCATGTAGAGTCACTCTCTGGGTGGTGGCCAGTTCCCACACCAGGAGAGCTAGTCTGCAAAGAAAATAAGATTTGGTTCCCCCTTGCTTGTTGAGATACCACAGCACTGTGGTATTGTCTGTAAAAAGCTTCAGGAGTGCTTGCTGAAGTTTGGTTTGGAAGGCCTGAAGGGCCAAGTAGTATTGCCGTCATTTATCACACACTGATGTGCTCTTTCCTGTGTGGTACTGGGCACAGTCCCTGCACTTTCAGTTGCCCCACAGTCACTCCCCACCGTACATCTGAGGAGTCTGTGCACATAATCTGTTTCAGTTGAAAGGGTTAGAGAGGAAGACCCAGGTTGAGCTTCATCTGATTCAACCACCAATGTATCTCCTGTTTGAGGCAGGGCAGGAGAGGCACCCAGCATTCGAGGGGGTGGGAATGCTGCGTACAAACTGACCTGAGGTACCATTACAGTTTTTTTGTCAAGTCTTGCAAAAGGCATCATAGGTAGAGTGGACACCATGTAGCCCAGGAGCCTGAGGTACTGCCTTGCAGTTATTTCTTTGGTGTGAAGAGCCAAAAGCATGTAATGTGTCAAGCTTTCCACCTTTTGAGGAGGAAGGTAGGCTTTCATGATGCCTGTTCAGATCCTGCACCCCAGGAAGACTATGTCCTGTGTAGGTTCCAGTTGAGATTTTGGGCGATTGATCTGAAACCCCAGGGACTGTAGGAGTGCAATGGTTACTTTACAAGTGTCGCAGGAGGAACTGTTTGCAGTCTGCCTGAATGAGCAGTTCGTCCAAATATGGAAATATCTGGATCCCTTTTGTCCTGCAGAAGGCAATTACTGGTACCAGACATTTGGTGAAGACGCTGGGTGCAGTGGAAAGCCCAAAGGGCAAGGCAGAGAACTGAAAGTGAGAGGAATCCACAGAGAACCTTGGGTACTTCCTGAAGCTGGGCCTTACAGGGATGTGAAGATAGGCATCCTTGATGTACAAGGTGGCCATGAACCCTTGAGGGAAGAGGAGCAGAGCGAGAGTTGGCAAGTTAAGCATCCTGAAGGAAGAGGATGAGATGCGAGAGGTCTAGAATTGGTCTTCAGGGACTATCTTTTCTTGGAACTAGGAAAATCCTGGAGTACAAGCCTCTTCCCACTGCAGACTGTGGAACCTGTTGAATGGTACCCTGAGTCATAAAGTTGTCTAGCACTGGTTTTAAGAGGGGGAGTTGTTCTTTTGGGGGCTGGGGAATTCCCTCTCTTTGGTGGAATGATCCAGGTCATAAAGAACCTGTTTTCTATTCTAGATAGAACCCATTTGTCTGAAGTGGTAAGTTTCCACACATGGAGGCAGTAACAGAAACGTAAAAAAAGAGGGATAGTGGGAGGGGGTGGGGTTCCAAGGTTGGCAAGTAGTCACACACTACCTGCCCTGTCTTGAAAGGGTGGCCTCTGACTGGTAGAAGGTGTGGCTCTACCAGGAGTGGGTTGCTTCCTGGAAGTTTTCCTAGGCCAAGTAGAGGGTGCAGGCCTTGCGTGTTTTCTGAAAAACTGAGTTTTGGATGGATAATTCCTCTGAAATTTGGAATAGGGGATACCAATAGATGTTTTAAATCTTGCATCTTTTTCACCTTTTGTTGCAAGGACTTGAATAAGTCTACCACTTTTGCTCCAAACAAGACTGAACTGTCCAAAGGAGCATCTACCAGCTTAGCTTTAAAATCAGCTTGGTAGGGGCTAGAGACGTAACCAGAAATACCTTAAGGCAGATGGTGATGCTGCTGACCTGGCTGAGGCCTCAGCAGCATCACAGCTGCACTCGACAGAGTGCCTAGTAACCTGAGAAGTCAGGGAAAAGTACAGTTTTGTACCTACCATAAAAGTAGATGTTCGAGTGCTAATACAGCTGCAGTAATCACAGATGGGTTCTCTGCTGTCAGGCGGGTCCTCAGTCGGCCGAATTCCAAAGTCTAGGTCCGGCGTCGGTTGTCGTCGCTTTCTTTCCTGACGTCAGTGCGACAGGGGTATATAAGACACAGCCGACGCCATATTCTTCAGTCTTTCTTGCCCCAGATGTCAGGTGCCCCCAGAAGGAAGGCAATACATAAATTATATATATAAATATAGTCAAGCAATGCAATATATATAATCAAAAATCAGTAGTTGCAAGCAAATACACCATAGAAGGATAACCCAAATTAGGTTGTATGAGGAGGTGTTAACCACTGGGCTTTTACCAAGAGGGGAAGGAGGGAGGGAAAACTGTACTGCAGCTGTATTAGCACTCTAACATCTACATTTATGGTAGGTACAAAACTGTACTATGTTCATCGTGCATACAGCTGCAGTAATCACAGATGGGTAGAATCCCAAAGCTACGCACAGGGTGGTAGACACTAGGTGGAACTGGGAGCAGCCAGAATGCCCTGCAACACAGCAGAGGCAAAGCCTGCTCTAGTTTTGGAATATAAAGGCAGGTGGTAGTGTTTTGTGAAGGTATGCACAGAACTCCAAGTGGCTGCCTCCAAAATATCCTTGGTAGGGACTCCTCTGAGGAAGGCTGTAGAGGTAGCTGTGGCCCTTGTGGAGTGGGATCTGATGCCTGTAGGTACAGGTTTGCCAAGAAAGGAGCAACAAAACCGTATGCAATGGCATATCCATTTTGAAATTGTCCGTTTGGAAATTGGTTTCCCTTGAGCTCCTACAGCATAGGACACAAAAAGTTGTTCTGACTTCCTGAAGGGCTGTGTTCTGTCCAAATAGTAACGTAGCTGTCTATGGATGCCTAAGGAATGTAGCAGCCTTTCCCCTTTGTTTTGAGGATTGGGGTGAAAGGTAGGTAAGTGTATGGCCTGATTTAAAGCTACCCTGGATACTACCTTAGGCATAAATGAAGGGTTGGTTCGTAGGGAAACCCTGTCCTGATGGAAGATGAGAAAGGGCTGCACAGCCATGAGGGCTTGTAGTTCCGAAACCCTACGAGCTGAGGTAATGGCCAGAAGGAAGGCTGCTTTCCAGGACAAATATTGCAAATCTGTAGAGGCAGCTGGTTCAAAGGGAGGTAATGTTAATTTTTCTAGAATGTAGTAAGATCCCAGGCTGGTATTGGTTGTTTCCTTGGAGGTGTTATATTCTTAGCTCCTCTGAGGAACTGTCTTAAAAGTGGGTGAGAGAATAAGGGTGGATCAGTGTTGTATTCTGCAGAAATGGCTGAGGCATGAATTTTGATGGAGGAAAATGAAAGTCCACTGTTCAACAGCTCAGCTAGATACTGTAATATCAGAGGCAAATTCAGTTTTCTAGGATCCTGGCCTTTTTTCTCATTCCAAGCGCAAAAACGTTTCCATTTTGCGGCGCAAGTCTTTCTAGTAGATGGTGGTCTGGCCTCCAAAATGACATCCTGCACCTCTTTGGAGAGTAGGGTCTGTTGTGGTGTTAAGGAATTTTCCATGCAGCCAGATTGGGAGTTTTCAGCTGACTGTGAAGAGTTTTGTAGTTGTGCTGAGTCAGTAGAAGGGGCATTAGAGGTAGGGTCCAGGGAGGAGTATGTGTTAGGCTCCTCAGGAGTGGGTACCAGTGTTGTCTTGGCCAGTCTGGAGCAATCAGTATCATCTTCGGTCTGTCTGCTCTTGCTTTCAAGAGCACCTTGGGCAGAAGAGGCAAAGGTGGGAAAGCGTAAACTGTCCATGTTGCCCAACTGAAAGAAATGGCGTCCACTCTCCAGGCCTTTGGATGAAAGGTCCTTGAACAGAACTTTTCCAATTGATGGTTCCTGTGGGAGGCGAAGAGATCTATGTCTGGTCTTCCCCACGCTTGGATTATCTTTGTAAACACTTGAGGATGTAACTTCCATTCGTGTGGATCTGTCATATTTCTGCTTAGATTGTCTGCCAACGTGTTTTCCAATCCTGGCAAGTACTGTTCTTGAAGTTCGATTTGCCATTCCAGAGCCAAGTTCCAAAGTGACATGGCTAGCCTGCACAGGGGGTATGAATGTGTTCCACCTTGTTTGTTTATATAACACATTACTGTGGTGTTGTCTACTTATCAATAATTGCCCTGGATGCAGGAGATCCTTGAAAATTGTAATTGCATTTATCACTGCTAGCATTTCTTTTTGATTGATGTGAAGGTGCTTTTCCTTTTGGGACCATTTGCCCTGAATGCACCTGTCGGTCATGTGCGCCCCCCAGGCGTAGTCTGAGGCGTCTGTTGTGATGACTTGATTTGTTTGAGGCTTGCAGAATGGAAGACCTGTGTTTGTTTGGCATGCTTGGGCCCACCACAGAAATTCCTTTTGCAAACATGGAATTATTGGTATTATTGTTTCCAAACTGTGGCTGTGTTGAGACCATAGTTTTTTTAGGTACCATTGAAGTTTCCTCATATGCAACTTTGCACATGGGATTAGAAGAATGCAAGATGCCATGAAGCCCAGAGCCTGCAGGATTTTCCTTGCAGTGAGCCTGGTACAATTTGCTAGTATTTTGAAGTAATGAGTTAGTTCCCCTTGTTTTTCTGGCGTAAGATAGGCCATCTGGGTGTTTGTGTCCAAGTTGGCACCCAGGAAAGTTATTTTCTGAGATGGTGTTAGCCTGGATTTTTCCTTGTTGACTGTGTATCCCAGAGAATTCAATAACCGTGTTACATAAGCCAGATGTTCCAGAAGTAGGTGCTTGTTGTCCGCTTGGATCAGGCAGTCGTCCAGATAAGGGTAAATTTGTATCCCTTGAAGTCTGCAGTAGGCAATTACTGATGCCAGGCATTTCGTGAATACTCTGGGCGCAGTAGATAAGCCAAAGGGCAATGCAGAGAATTGATGGTGGATTGAACCTGCAAGAAATCTGAGGTATTTTCTGCAACTTTGTCTGATTGGGACATGCAGGTATGCCTCCTTGAGGTCCAATGTTACCAGCCAAAACTCCTTGCCCAGCATGGGAAGAAGCTGCTGTAATGTGAGCATCTTGAATTTTGGTGCAGTAGAAATGTGTTTAGGATAGATAAGTCCAAAATGGGTCTCCAGTCGGTTTCTTTCCTTGGTACCAGAAAAAGTCTGGAATAAAAACCTTGACCTTGTTCGTGAGTAGGTACCTCTTGAATAGCTTTCATGGCCATAAGCTTTGAAATTTGTATTTGAGCCTCTGCCCTTTGATTGTGTGGCAGGTTCGGCATGCCTCTCATTTTTGGAAGAGTGTGAAAGTGAAATCTGTAGCCTCTGTTTACAATGTCCAGGATCCATTTGTCTGTTGTGATAATATGCCAATTTCTTGTAAATAATGCCAGCTTTCCTCCCAAGGGTGCTGCCAGCTGAGACCTGCTTGGCATGGAAAGGGGGAAGTCATTGGGTTTGTTTCCTGTATTGCTGAGCACTGTCTTCGCCACCTCTTGTGGCTGGAGTTTGCCATTGTCTGCCTCTATGATCCTTGAGGTTGTCCTCTGCCCCTTGTGGGCCTGTATCTACCTCTTTGTGGCTTGTTCGTGGCTGGAAAGGACCAGTTCTTTGCAGGCCAATTTCTGCTAAAACGTGGTGGTTGAACCTGTAGAAAAGCTTTGACAGTTTGCATAGATTTAGCTTTTTCTTCCATTTTCCGTAGTATCTCCTCAGCATTAGTACCAAATAGTACATCCTTTTGTAAAGGAGCATCTAGTAGCTTAGCTTTAACATGATCAGGCAAGGTTTGTTCTCTAAGCCAGGCATGTCTACGAATGACTGATCCTGTCACAGCAGCTCTACTTGAGGCCTCTAGGGCATCATAGCCACATTGTAAGGTGTGTTTACCCACTTGTTCTGCACTATGCATCATATCCTGCAACTCCTTCAAATCTGGTTGTTCAGGTTGAGACATTTTATTTCTTAATTGTGATAACAGAAACTGCTGATATTTAAGCATATGGAACTGACAATTTAAGGCCCTCATGGCTAGGGTGGCCGAGGTATATACCTTTTTTCCCCACCTTTCTAAGGATCTAGACTCTCTTTCAGAAGGTAGTGGATTCTTAGCAGTAGAGGCCTTCATTCCCTTGGGGCTTTGAGAAATGGTTTCAGGGTCAGCATTATGGCTCTTGTAGAGAAACTGGTGAGAGGTAGGAACTCTGTAGTACCTATCAGGCTTGACTGGGGCAGGAGGCAGGGAATCTGGATTTAGGCAAGCCTCAGAGTAAACATCATCAAGTATGTCCAAGACAGGAGGTATCGCCAGAGGTCTGTGCTGAGGTAACAAAAGAAATTCCCTAAGTCTTTTCTTGGAATCAGAAAAGTCTTGGCCTTCCCAATGGAAGTGTTCCCTCAAGGTGTGCAAGGTTTCCCCAAAAGAGAAATCCTCTGGGGGAGATGCAGAAGGAATGGACTTGCTCAGCATCCGAATCTTCAAAAGGGGAGTACGAGTGTTCCTCTTCATCAAAATGTTCTGAAAAAATGGATTCCTGGTCAGAAGAGGGAGAAGCTTCCTCCACTCGGGGTCTCTTGTCTGGAGGGGGCTGGCAACCCTGATAAGAGTAATTAAATCCTCAGCCATTTTTAGCATCTGCTTTTTAGGCATGGGGCCTGGAGATGGGCCCTGTGCAACAGGCCTCTTGGGATGCATGGCTGATTTGGACTTAGTAAAGGCCTTAATGGAGAATGAAGACGAGGGTCTAAAAACACCATGGGTGGAAGTGGACCTATCCACATTAGGAGGCTCAACACTCACAGTGGCTTCGGTGGTTGTAGTCTGGGTATGGGCAGAGGTACCTGCGGTCTCGGTTACAGAGGACACCGCCAAAGAAGTATCGTCGGTAATCAGGAGCTGCGTAGGCGCCTCGCTGAGAACCGGACCACGTGTAGCCGGTTTTGGTGTGGTGTCGGTGGAGACCGCCGGCCTCGCGTGTCGGTCTTTGTCCTTGCGTTTTTTGGACAAAACGGTAGTCAGAGTATCTGACGACATTTTATAATCAAAGGTTTTACCAAAAAAGTGCTGGGCGAACTCCACCCGACGCTTAATAGTGCGTTAATTGAAAGTAGAGCAAAAGCGACAGGCCGAGACGTCGTGGTCTGGGCCTAAACAAGGTATGCAGAGGGAATGGAAATCCTTATGCGGTATTTGCTTCCCACAAGAAATACAATTGTTAACTTTAATATCGGTCTGAGGCAAGAAAAGTTTCCCTAACGGGGTACTTAGCTTTAAAAAAGACTTCGGTTTCCAATTATTCGTAATTTTAGGAGCTGGCCGACCGGCACTTGCGAACTGCTTCTGCTTCGGGCACCGCGCGGCAAAAAAGACCGAAGAATATGGCGTCGGCTGTGTCTTATATACCCGTCGCACTGACGTCAGGAAAGAAAGCGACGACAACCGACGCCGGACCTAGACTTTGGAATTCGGCCGACCGAGGACCCGCCTCTCGGCAGAGAACCCATCTGTGATTACTGCAGCTGTATGCACGATGAACATCAAGGGAGCACAGTTGAGCTTTAGCTGCTGAGTCTGGGGACTCAGACAAATCTTTGGAAATTTTCTCCAAAGGGATAAGGCATACTTAGCTATGTGTATCTGGTAATTAATTGCTCTAAAAGCAAGAGTAGGAGAATTTAATATTTTCTTACTCAAACACTCCATGGTTTTGCTGTCCTTGTCAGCAGGAAGGAGGATAGTAGAAGGCAGTAGTTTAGAAACCTTGTCGGTTGAAATTGAAACGGTGGCTAGGTCTGCAGCTGGGCACTTTATTAGGACTTTTGCTGTCTCAGGGACTTACCAAAACCCATAAAGTCTGCATGGACCAGTGGGCTGAGTCCAGGTTCAAAGATGCTACTGAAAAAAACATGCAAAAAGGCTGGAGGAATGGGAGGAACTGCGGTAGGGGCTGGGGAACCCATCTGGATGAGGTCATAACACCTTTTTTGTACCTCCGTCATCTCAGACGAGTCCCACTTAAAATATTCCTTCATTTTAGCTACAGTTTCCCCAAAGGTTAGATCTTCTGCTGGCGAATCTGGATCAACAGATTCTTCCTCTGGGGAACCAAATCTCAGGGCAGAAGGGAGCTGAGAGGCGTAGGAGAGAGACTCCTAGGAAGAAGAGTCAAGAGTATTTTTCCTCTTCTGTCCAAGAGGGTTCTGTGGCCCGAGGCCTAGGGTTCAGGATTGGAGGAGGAATTGTGGAAGTTCCAGGTGTAGTAGTCCGTAGGGCCATAAAGGAATTAAACAGGCTTTGACTGAAAGCCCATCAATCCGGTGTACTTTCTTGTAGCCGGGGACACGTGCTTCCTCCTCCTTTTTTTAGAGTGATGGCCTAGCAGGCTTCTGAACAGAGGAAGGCCTGGGGTCAGACTGCAAAGAGATGGAGGGATCCGAATATCCTACCAAAAGGGCAGGTTCCCCTTCAGGGTCAAAGGCCGACGCCCATAAAGCCTCTGTGGACATGCCTTCCACACAGGATTCTGCAGCTTCCAAGGAGGTGCCTGCTGTATCCAGGGCGGCGCAGCCCAAGCGCTCTACTAGGCTCACGTCGGCAACAGGCTGAGTGTTGTGGACAGAGGAGGCACAGCAGCAATAGCACGGGTTGTGGTCTTGGCCTTTTTTAGTGGTTTGATAAGCAAGTTGGCGGAACCCTCCAGACTTAACTCTAGCCATTTCAGACACTGTTTTTTTAAACATAAGTTAAGCGCGTGGAGTCCGCTACGGAGAGTTTTGGGAACAAAAGCCTTGCAGATGAGGCAGGCTTTGTAGTCGTGCATCTTACCTACACAAAACAAGCACAGGTCGTGGGCGTGTTTGCAAGGTATTTGACTGTCGCACTTACATTTGCCCTTCTGGATGACGAACAAGCATTAGAAAACAATAACTGGAAGAAGGTTCCCCAATGGGGCACTTATCTGAATTCTCCAGAATCAGATGGCCAGGAAGGTAGGAACACCTGACGTTCGACTGGTGGCTGAAGTTCTGAGGTCTGGTGTGTGCAGATGTCACTTTTATGGCTCACACTCTGCTAGCCACGTCAGACATCCCACGCACCATACAGTGATTGAAATCTTTTGTATACTGGCCGGACCTTCGGGTAGCAAGAGAAGAAAACCCATACGTACAGAATACTGCAACATGTGAATAAAAAGACATTGAGAAATATCTGGTTAGCAATAGAAGTCAATCATCCAAGCTATCAATTTCAGAGTTCTTATGTTGGGATGAATAACAGAACAACTTCATGAGGGGTGGAAGAGGTATGTTTAGCCTTGATGAATGCCAGGGTAGGGAAAACCAGTGCTGCTTAAGCCAGTAGTACTAGAATAATTTTCAGCCTGTTTGACCAAGTCTTTGGCAAAACCCTGCAGATAAAGAGTACAAGGTGGTGTCCACTTTCCATGTCCTTCTGTGAGGTCCTTGATTAGAGTTTGCTCAGATACCTGCTTTCTGTGTAAGCAAAATTATCCATTTCTGGTACACCTCAGCTGTGTGACAGGTCTACAAAAAACTCCCTTTTCAACATGTAATCATTTATTAGGGACTAGGAGAGTTCAGCTCAGTGCCTGCTAGCAGACTGTCCTGACCTGGTATGTAGGAGGCTACTGGTGAAATCCCTAGCTGCTACATTACACACCAAAGGTAGAATGATAGCCTGCATGGGGGGGAGAATAGGTTCCCCTCATTCATGTACCATGACTGTTGTGTTGTCTGTTATAATCTTAACAGGTCAGGAAAACATTTTTCTTGAAAAGCTTTTAATATCAGAATAACTGTCATCATTTCCTTTATACTGATTTGGTGATTTGCCTGATGTCTATCCAAAATCCCTTTGACCCAGAACTGTCCTAGGTGAGCTCCCCAGAACAAGGATAAGTCTGAGCTGTGTTAGGGTCTGCCCCATTTCTGAAAGTTAGAAGGGTGGGTTGTTTATGCCATTCCATGTTTAAACGGAGAAATGCCCTAGGGACTGCAGGTACTGCAAACAATTTTTTTAGGAACCAATAACTTTCTTAAATGCAGTTGTGCTAATGGCATCACTAGAATGCAAGAATTCATGTAACCCAGGACCGTCAATTGCTGCATAGATTCCTGACATACTCAGAGGACTGAGATCTTGTCCACGGATGGAAAGCCACTTGTTGGACAGAGTCTATGACTGCCCCAGGAAAGTGGTACTGGTGCTGGGGGGAAGAGTTGCGAGTCTGGGACATCAAAAATTACTCCTACCCTCAGAAAGCAATTCATGACAACTTACAAAGCTCCCAGAAGTTCAGCAGGTTATGTATACTGGATCTGGCTGTTCAACTAAAGGTAAACGTGGACTCTTCACACACTGCAAAAGACAATGACTGGGGCCAGACATTTAGCAAACACCCTGGGTGCAGTAGAAAAGTCAAATGGTAAGGCATGGAATTTTTAATGTAATCACACTGCCAGGAAATGCAGGAACCTCTTTGGTTTCTGAAAAACAGGGACATGAAGATAGGCATTCTTCAAGTCCAGAGTCTCCATTCCTAACTCTGACGATGAGAAAGAAGTCTTTTGTACAGTCAACACTGTGAATTTTGTACTACTAGAAGCATATTTAGGCTCAAAAGATCCAGGATGGGAGTCCAGGTACCTTCCTTTCTGGGGACTAAGAGGCAGGAGTAGAACCCTGTGCCTCTCTCTTCAAAAGGCATTTTTCAAATGGATCCTCGAACAAAGGTCCAGTAGGGGAACAGTGATCACATTTCCTTGTTGTTTTGGAGTGGAGTTCATAGAACAGGCAAGATGGTCATGCTGACTGAAATGACTACCTGTTTTTTAAGGTTTTCTTTTTTTAGTCTCCTTGCCACTGCTGATTAAAAGTTTGTTTGCTAGAACTTTACTACTTAAATGGCTTACTGAAAGAGAACTGAAGTGGAAAAAAAATTGTACTTCCTTTGGAAAGGAGGGTGGGGAAATCTGAGTCGTGCCTTGTATTAAACTTTTCCCTCTTATCACGTCTTAACAGTTCAATCAACTGCAGAAGGACCAAACAAACTTTATCCTACGGGGTACAGATGTATGCACTTACCATAAATGTATATGCTAGAGTGCACTCACTGCTGCAGTCGTGACTGCTAGGGCTTCTTGCCGTGAAATGTCAGTAAGCTTACAAGGTGCCCTTAAGTGTACTCTAGAAGGATCAAGTTAGTGTGGAACCAAGGAAGCCCCAGTGTACCTAAGGTAGGCCAAGGTAGAGTGGACCCAAACCAGGGTAGGGAGGTGCAGGGTCCTTGGTTGACTCTAGTAGTTCACGTAGCAGGCTGAGGGGGTAGCTGGGAGGGAAAGATTGCAACAGTGAATACATTCAAACATCTACACTTGTGGTAAGCGTACACAACTGTACTATGTTCTTCATGTTTCATTGTTGCAGTCCTGACTGTTGGGAAGATTCCCAAAGTTTTAGAGAGGGTGGAAGGGGATTAAGGAGAGGAGAGGATTCCCAAACCTGCTCTAGACTTGGAAAAGTCTCTTAGGTGGTAGTGCCTAATGTACGTATGCAGAGAAGACCAGGTATCTGCCTCCAAGATATTCTTAGTGTGAACCCTTTGAGGAACGCTGTAGAAGTAGCTGTGTCCCTAGTAGTGTGAAACCTAATCAAATCAAGGGGCTATTTGCCATCATGGCTGTAACAGAAATAGATGCAGCGGGAAATCCACTTGGAAATAGTTTGCTTAGAAGCTGGTTTTCCTTCAGAGCCTGGGGTAAAAGTAATGAACAGCTGGGTCTGTCTTCCTCAATGATTTAGCCCTGTCCAGGTAGAAGCGCAGTACCCTATGAACATCCAGAGTGTGCAGTAATCTTTCCCCTCTGTTTTGAGGGTTGGGAAAGAAGGTATGTAGCTGAAAGGCCCGATTCAGAGACATATTTGTAACCACCTTAGGCATGAAAGAAGGATTAGTTTGGAGGAATACCCTGTCTTTATGGAAGATAATGAAAGGCTCCACTGCCATTAGGGGCTGCAACTCAGACCTTCCTCGCTGAAGTAATAGCTAGTAGTAGGACTATTTCACAGGTAAGGATCTTTAAGGTTTAAGGTAAAGGTTGAGGCTCAAAAGGAGGCAAAGTTAACGTTTCTAGGACAAAGCGGAGGTCCCAAGGAAGGTTGCGTTTCCTCCGGGGGGGGGGCTAATGTGAATAACTTCCCTAAACAATTGCTTCCGCAAAGGGTGAGAATACATAGTTGGATGACTAGGAATGTGGCCAGAGAAACCTTCCGCATGTACCTTGATGGAGGAATAAAAGACCTTTCTCCACAAGGTTAGCCAGGTACTCCAGTATGTTAGGAATGCTCGCTGAATTTGGCTGAATCCGGTGCTTCTGGCACCAAACTGAGAATCTCTTCCATTTGGCCAAGTAAAATTTTCTGGTGTCAGGCTTTCTAGAATCTTAAAATAATCTGTACCTGCTGACTCAAGCTGGAGATGCAGTAAGGTGCTATGGAATAAACCAGGCTGACAGTCTGAAGGCTGGGGTTCATAGGAGATTACTAGACTAGTGGCCCTGGGACCCTTACAAACCTAGCCAAGAGTTTATCCCAAAAAAAAAAAAAAAAAAACCTCAGTCAGCACATGTCACCTCTGTCAATGAGGGATAAAGGTGGAACCCCTGGGATGAATTTATGGTTTCCTATCCTCTCATCAAGATTGCATTTGAAGAGGGTAAGTGAGGTACTCTGACATGTATGGGAAGTCTACTCTAGAGATGGGGCAGCCTCTAGGAGGCCATACTTGTCTCTCCACCAGTTTTTGTTGCTGTCACATATTAGATTTAAGCCCATCAAGCGGGTAATGTGCAAGAAGTTAAACTTGCAGACATGGAGCATCTCCAGTAGGGTAGGGTCTGACACTGCCTTGTAGGCAAGACATAGATTACCTTTGAGCAATCTGTACGACACCGAATAGAGTGATAGCGATTTAAGCCTGCCCGCATAGGATAGGTGTTGGAGGCCAAGGATTCTCTTTGTGAGGCATTTCTGTGGCCTTTCCAGTTGCTGCAGGTGTTTGGAGAGGTACACAACAAATGGGGCATTATACTCAGTTATAGATCTAATAAAGGAGGAGTACAGAGAGGTAATAACCTCATTTGTTCTGGATGCAATCCCTTTACTTATGAGATGAACCAAGTAAAAGGCTTTTCTGACCAACACCACCACATGATGGTCGAATGTGGCATTGTTGTCAACCTGAGTACCCAGGTCTCTCACTACAGATTATGTGCCTAGGGGGTTGTCGATGTGGTAATCAGTAGGGGCCATGTTTCTGCCGAATGGTACAATAATACATGTTTGTTGCATTTAACTTAAGGCCATGACTTTGGCACCAGTTATTTGCAGCTGTGAGACCCTCTTGCAGTATGTTAACATCAACTGGGGAGTCAATGACAACACCCAACTTAGTCGTGCGTAAACTTGGTCAGCCACAGGCCCTTTGTCTTTGCCTGGACCTCTGAGAAGTATAGGCCAAACAGTAGGGGTCCCACGACAGATCCCCCAGGAACACCATTAGTGACAAGGTCTGGTGTCGGAGGTGGCAGTGCCTATTCTGACCTTGTCGGTCCCCATCTGTGAGCCAATTGGTCACCCATCTGACTAGATAGGGAATAACACCAAGTTGTGTTAGCTTTTTGATGATGCCAGAGTGGAGGAATGTGTCAAAGGCCTTGGCCAGGTCAAGGTAAGCTGTATGTACTGACTTTTCCTCATCCAGGGCCTTGGTGATGGTCTCAAAGAAGTCAACTAGGTTCAATAGGCAAGAACTGCCCCTGACGAATCTGAATTGGGTGGGGTCGAGTGCTTGGAGATTGCCTATGGCCTTGTTTATGAGATCCATAATAATATGCTCCATGGCTTTACAGATCAGACTTTTCAAGCTGATGGGGTGATAGTTTGCCAGGTCAGTAGTGGCACCACCTTTGTGCAAAGGGATAATAATGGCAGTTCTCCACTCTGCTGGAATGAAGCCTGTAGTTAGGCTGTGGTTGAACAGGGTGCACAATGGAGAAGCTAGTTCTTGCCGGAGATGGTGCAGAATATAGCCTGGGATACGATCAGGTCCTATGGAAGCCGTGTTCTTTGCCTTGAATAGGGCCTTTAACACGATCTACAGAGATGCAAGGTGTGGGACAAGTATCGGGGATGTCGACTGGGCCTTTGGGGGCGATAAGGGTCTGTGCTGAACCTATCAGCCAGCAGGATCAGTGTAAATGGTACCATTAAGTACTAGTTCGGAACAAACTTGGGCTTTGCCATGGAGGTTCACAATCCTGCCCTTGTTACGGGTGAGTAGGTCTACTCTCTGTGGTAACATTGAGGGGTTTTGACTGGTGAGCTTGAGGAGGAGAGGGAAAGTACAGTTGTGTACACTTACCATAAATGTAGATGTTAAGAGTGTATTCACTGTTGCAGTCATTACCTCAGTCAGCCCGAATACCAGAGCCTTAGTATTTCTGTGTCGGTTGTTGTCGCTCCAGGACTGACGTCAGGTCATCAGGGGTATAAAACATGCAGCCGAAGCCATTACATCAGTTTTTCTTGCCCCAAATGTCAGAAGCCCCCCAATAGGGAGCCAAGCTATGGTGGGAAAATCACCACCAGTAAAAAAGTAAATACCAATACCCCTGCAAGGGATGAGTAATATACACAGAGAGAAGAGGGCTGGAGGGAGGGAAACCAGGACTGCAACAGTGAATACACTAACATCTACATTTATGGAAAATGTACACAACTGTACTATGTTCTTCGGGTTTCACTGTTGCAGTCATCACACTTTGGTTGATTCCCAAAGCTGAAGACAGGGTGGAGGCAGTCAAGAAGAGTTTGGGCTGGCTAGTATGCCCTGCAGGACTGCAGTTGCAAAACCTGCCCTGGATTTGGAAAATATTGGCAGGTGGTAATGCTTGGTGAATGTGTGTACATAACTCCATGTAGCAGCCTCCAGACTGTCCCTGGTAGGGACTCCCCTAAGGAATGATGTAGAGGTAGAAGTTACCCTAGTGGAATGTGTTCTGACCCCCTGAGGGGTTGGTTTCCCAAGGTGTTTGTAGCAGAAATTGCTATCCATTTGGAAACTGTCTGTTTTGAAATGGCCTTGCCCTCTGCCCCTGGTGCAAAACTGAGTAATAACTGCTCAGATTTCCTGAAGGGCTTAGTCCTATCCAAGTAGAATCTAAGCTGTCTGTGCACGTCCAAGCAGTGCAGGACCCGTTCCCTTTTATTTTGAAGATTAGGGAAGAGGGTTGGCAAATGGACAGACTGGTTGAGAGCCACACTGGACACCACTTTAGGCATAAAGGAATGATTATTACTGAGGGAAACTTGTCAGCATGAAAAAAATGAAGGGTTTCACAGCCATCAGTGCTTGTAGCTCAGACACTCTTCTAGCTGAAGTGATGGCCAGAAGCAATGCTGTTTTCCAAGAGAGGAATTTTAACTACTGACACTGCAGGCTCAAAAGGGGGTAGCGTGAGCTTTTCCAGTACAAGTTAAGGTCCCAAACAGGGGAGGGTGCTCTACTTGGTGGCCTTAAGTTGTTTGTCCCTCTCAGGAACTGTTTGATGAGAGGGTGAGAGTAGAGGGGTGGCTCAGTCTTGTAATGAGCCGAGATGGCAGAGGCAAGGATCTTAATGGAGGAGAAGGATAGGCCTCTGTGGAGTAGATCTGCCAAGTAATCCAGGATTAGAGGTTGGGAGGGCAGAGCTGTGTCCTCTCCTTTAGTTTGAATACAGGAGAAATACCTTTTCCACTAGTCAGCATAGGATTTTCTTGCACTGGGTCTTCTGGCTTCAAGATCTGCCCCCCCTGCTGAGTGAGGAGGGCCCGGCTTCTGGGGTTGGTGCCAGGGTGGCACCGGTGACAGGCTGCACAGTAGTGGGTACCAGTGCTGGCGTGGCCAGTCCAGGGCAATCAGGATTGTCCTTGGTCTGTCCTGTCTTATCTTGAGCAATATTCTTGAGAGAAGGGGTAGAGGGGGAAATGCACAGATTGAGAGTTTTTTCCACTGGAAGGATAGGGCATCAACTTTCCAGGCCTTGCTGTGAGGAGTCCTGGTGCAAAATATGCTGTGCTGGTGATTGCAGGGGGAGGCAAAGAGATCCACCTCTGGGGTCCCCCATTTCTGAATCAGGAAGGTGCAGGGCTCTAATTGCCAATCGTGTGGGTCTAGGAGATTTCTGTTCAAGTTGTCTGCCAGTGAGTATTGTTTGCCTGGCAGGAATTGAGCTTGCAGATGGACCCACATGTCCAAGACAGTGTTCCACAGGGCCATGGCTAGCCTGCAGAGTGGGTAAGAGTGGGTTCCCCCCTGCTTGTTGATGTACCACATAACTGTGTTGTCTGTTTTTATTAGCAGGAGTCCTGGTGAGAGTAGGGATCTGAAAGCTGTTGGTGTGCTGAACAGTTAGCATCTCTTTCTGGTTTGATGTGCAGATGAATTTGACTTGGGCTCTAGTGGCCCTGAATGCACTTGTTGTCCAGGTGTGCCCCCCAGGCATAGTCTGATGTGTCTGTGGTTAGTGTCTGGGCAGCGTGGGGTTGAGTAAAGGGAAGTCCCTTGTTGTGGTTGCATGCTGCTGCCCACCAAAGAAACTGTCCTTAAACAAGGTACGACAGAAATGACAGTTTCCAAGTCATGAGAATGTTGGCACAAAAGACTTTTTAAGTACCCCTGAAGTTTCGACTTGAAGTGTCCTCATATGCAGTCTGGCATATGGAATTAATAGGATGCAAGAGGCCATGAACCCTAGGGCCTGCAGGATTTTTCTTGCGGACATAGCTGGGCTCTGGTGACCATTTGAGTGAAGTAGCCTGTCAGATAGGCTTGTTTTCCTGGAGTGAGGAATGCCATCTGTGATGCTGTGTCCAAGCTTGCTCCCAGGAATACAATCTGTTGACTGGGGACTAGTTTTGATTTATTTTCGTTGATCATGTACCCCAGGGAGGTTTGAAGATTTTTTTACAAAAGTTAGGTGCTGCAACAGCATTTCCTGACTGTCTGCCTGAATCAAGCAATCGTTCAAGTACGGATAAACTTGAATTTTTCTCTTGTCTGCAGTAGGCAATGGCTGGAGCCAGGCATTTTGTGAATACTGTGGGAGCAGTGGATAAGCCAAAGGGAAAGGGCAGAGAGCTGATAATGCATAGATCCTGCCCTGAAGCGTAGGTATTTCCTGCACGAGTCCCCGATAGGTATGCGCAGATAGGCTTCGGTTTTGGTCTAGGATGGCTAACCAGCCATCTTTGGCCAGCATGGGAAGAAGCTGCTGAAGGGTGAGCATTTTGAATTTTGGTACCACCAGGAAGGAGTCTAGACTGGAAAGATCTAGGATTGGGAGCCAAGTGCCCTCTTTTTCTGGGTACCAGGAAAAGTCTGGAATAGAACCCTTGACCTATCCTATTCTACAGGAACAGGTTCAATAGTCCTTATGGAGAGAGCAGGGATTGAACTTGGTTTTCTGCCTCTGCCCACTGGTTTGGAGGAAAGTCTGGGAACCCTTTTGGGGTTGGCAGAGAGTGGAAGTAAAATTTGTACCCCTGGGATACCAATGTTGAGGACCCATCGGTCATTGGTGATGAAGTCCAGTTTTTTGCATGGTGAGCAAGTTTTCCTCCTAGGGGCATGAGCAGTTGGGCAGAGTGGGGAGTTGAGAAGTCATTGTGAATTCTTTCCATAAGGGGGTGGCTTAGTACTCCCTGTTTTTGAAGTGGAGGCACTCCATGGCTTAGATCTCTACATACCCTGAGACTGTAGTCTTGGGGGGGGGGTCCGTTTCCCCTGGGTCTAGTTTGAGATGGCCTTGAGGGGGCTGGAAAGGACCAATACACTTTGAGGGGCAATGCCTACTGAATCTAGAAGGCTGTACTTATAAGAAAACTGACCTGTCTGCATAGATTTAGCTTTTTCTTCCATCTTTTTTAAAGACCTCTTCTGCCTTGGTGCCAAACAGATTTTCCTTGTTCACAGGAGTGTCTAGTAATTTAGAATTGACATGATCTGGCAAGGTCTGTTCCTTAAGCCAAGCATGCCTTCTCAGTACAGAACCAGTGACTGCTGCCCTGCAAGATGCTTCTAGTGGGTCAAAGCCACATTGCAAAGTATGCTTGCTGACTTGGCTTGCAGAACGCATAAGCTCTTGTAATTCTTTATTTTCTGTGCAGTCTGTAAAGGTAGCTAATTTTTGCTCAAGTTCCATAGGTTGTTGGTACTTTAGCATGTGAAACTGGTAATTCAAAGCCCTAATGGCGAGAGTTGCAGAGGTGTATACTTTCTTGCCCCATCTGTCTAAAGCTCTGGAATCCCTGTCCAAATGGGTGGCATTCTTGGATGTAGTTGCTTTGATACCTTTAGGCCCCTGGAAGATGACCTCTGGGTCAGCAGCAGGATTTTTGAAAAGAAATTTGAGAGAGTCAGTAACTCTGTAGTACCTGTCTGGTTTCCTAGGAGCAAGGGGTAAAGTATCAGGAGTTAGACTGGATTCCATAATGACATCATCCACAACATCCAGGTCTGGGGGTATTGTTAAAGGCCTATGTTGTGGCAAATCTAGAAATTCTCTGAGTCTCTTTTTGGACTGAAGACAGTCTTGGCTTTACCAGTGGAAAGGCTCTCATTAACCCCGACTACCGTCTCATAGCGCCTCTGTGGTTACATCCTAGCGCGCTGTGAGAAGACAGTAACCACATGCTGTTACACACAAGTGCCTTCTCCCAGCGTACATAACTTTGCAGTCAGTTTGTAACTCCACTGTTGAAAATTAAGTTGAAAAAGTAACTGAACTTTGTCAGCTTAATTTTCAGCATGAATTTGCATGGTATTCATATTTTAGTTTTCCAAAAAAAATCGGCTTGCAATTCACTGTGTACTTTCCTCTCCCTAGCAAGCCGATTTTCTATGCCTCTACCTTGGACATGCTTTTTCAGGTGTTAAAATTCAGTCACAATTGTAAGGTGTCCCTTTACTCTTTGCATCTGTGAGCTTTCTCTAAATATGCTTCTGTCCCTTGGAACAGTGGTCCAAATGACAAAGAATATTGAACAATTTACTCAGTTTACAAAGTCTTAAAAAGAGTATCCCTTTAAAGACACGACCTACAAATTCTTTCTGGACAAAAGTGGAGCTCTGTATCATCCAATATCTCATTTATCAGGCATAATCATTCTTTTATTTTTCACCATATCCTTTATTTCCTCCTCTTAATTTTACTACTTCAAATAGTTTTACCTTTTCTTTTCAGTGAGGGTTAATAGTTCTCATATTCGTCTGAGGAATTATTTCTTAATAGTACTGGTTAAAGCAGACTACAGTTAATTGAAACGTGTAGATGTAATTTTTGCTAGTTCTGTTTCCCTAACGCTTTTAAACATCAGGTACTTCCGAGGTTGTATGGATGTTCAGTCACTGCTAAGAATGGTTACGGACTGATTTTTTTTTTGATGTCTCGAGAGTGCTTTTCATTAAGTTGCATTTTATTTATTCTTAATCATGATGTATTGGGCTAGTCTTCATAGTTTTTTTCCTGTGAAGCCTGTCTTGAGTTTCCATGTGCTGAAAAGTAAAGTGTGGCGAATGGATCGGTTTTAAACCATGTGGGGTGACCACAGTGTTCACTTGCCTTTTGAAAGGTGGAAACAGGCTTTTGAATTTATAACTTGCACTAAAATCTATTACAGACCACAGTAGCTTTGTTTATGTGTGTGAATGATTTTGACTGACCACTGCCATGGCAAGCAAACATTTTTATCTAGTGCTTACAAAACACTGGCTACCATCATGTGTAAATTAATAACGACAGAAACTAGCAACATGGGGGCCGCCGATGGAAATGACTCACTTTACCACACTGCAGTACTGATTGATGAACTGCGAAATGAGGATGTCCAGGTATGACCTGATTGCTTCACGCATTTGTCAGAAATCACACATAGAAGCAGGGCGGTTTACTATTGCAGGATAAAACTTGGCTGCAAGTTGCAGACTAAATAAGGGGGCAGGGATAGAGCCGCACAGCGGTCCAAATGTGGAGACAGGGCTAAACTGTTAAAAGCTGAGCTTTGTGATAGTTTTAGAACGGTCAAATATAACTTTTTTTTCAGGTTGCACAGTGAGCACTATAGGGAAAGTAGCTGTTTTTTTTCTCTTGTTCATTGTTGGAAATAGAGCAAGACTTGAAATCTGTGACAATGACCAGGTTTCATGATCTTGTTATGAATTTACATTACAATGTTTTGAATGACTGTTTAAGCCTTAATATCATTTTGTAATTCTTGGTATTTGGCACTTTTTGTGTTGTGTTTAACTTTGTCATTATAGTCCTTGAAACTGACTGTATGATTTCTGCATGTGTTTTGAATATTAATTGAAGAGTTTGTTAGAAATTGTAGTAGAAGTAGACTAGAGCTATGTGACTTGAGATTGGGTAGTCCGGTCTTTGTGACTGTGGCTCAGAACACTGTAGGGGAAATTCTCTCATGTTTTGTAACTTGCATATTGTTTTTTATACGTTTATATGTGTGTATAGCAGTACGTCACCCTAAAACAATCTCTTCCTGACAAGTTTTTTTTTTGTTTTTACTTTTTGTTGCTGTATGAAGCAATGGTTTTACTACCAAGGGATAACAGAATGATGCTGCCTACTACTGATAGAATACTGATGTGTTCTGTGGCAATATTGTTGCAGCTGAGAAGTATAGGATGCTTTGTAAAAGTGACCCATTTTTTTTCCCCCTATTAAACTTAATAGTTGTCATGCATTACAAGAAGGCATTGGCAACACAGTTTGTAGAGAGAAGTTTAACTATTTGCCCTAGAGAAATGGAGTGGCAGGACCCATCTTGTGGAAGATAAAATCATAGGTACTTACCAAATCATACACTCTGCCATAATAGTTAGAAGTTACTGTGGAATGGTATCTGTTCAGTAAATTCTGTAGGGAGAAGACTCTGAGGCACCTGTACCTTAACTACTTCTTGCAGAGTGATTCCTGTACTGCCTCACAAAGTAAAACTGGCACGCTTCTCTACTGTTGAGTATATATGCTTTCTGACTTTGATATGCTGGAAGTAAGCAATATTCACAGTTGCACAACAACTACACAACAGATATGGTTTCAGTTGAGATTAAATTCCAACAAATGTCTTATTGAGTAAGCACATATCCGGAATAGACCTCCCATACATGTCAAGCAGAGCACTTCGCTGTCCCTCTTCAAGAGGAATCTTGATGAGTGGATGGGTAATAGAAAGTTCACTCTGGGGATCACTCCAGTGGCTCTGCTTGATAGAGGCACTGGGAACTAACGTTGTGTGGCATGATGCCAGGGCACTTCTATGGGTTAAACTTGTAAAGGCTTCAGGGCCATTAGCCTAGTACACACCTGTGAACCTTTGAACAATCTGCCTAGGTGAGTCAGTGTTGACGTATGCATGCTGTGTTGTTTTTCTTGACTTTGTAATTTGCTACAGGGGTCAGAGTTTAACTTTAATGCTGTTGTGTTTGTATACGTGGAGGTCTGAGTCATATGTTAATTGTACTATAGGTTGTGCTCTAATATTTCTTCAAGTTTGCAACTTGAGATATACCAGCACAAGTTCCTCTGCAGAACAAATAAGAATTACATCCAACATCTGTTATATTCCATATAAATGTTTTATGAATGTTTAATTACATATACGAGTGTGTCCGTTTTAGAATGGATAGTGTGCAATGTATATTGTAGCTGCCAGTATGCCTGTTTTCTGTGAATATGATACTTTTATTACTCTGAAATGTGTTTCATAATTGTCAGTACCTGCTCTTTTGTCAGTGTAGGCAAAGCTTTCTTCGCAAGGCTCCTTTTGACAAGGGCCCTCTCCAGCTGGACTATATCAGTTCAAAGAAACAAATATATATTCATACAAGAGAGTGTGCATGTAATATATATAAATACATTTGTGTGTTGTATACATGCATGTGTATTTGTTATATGCACATGATGTATATGTAATATTTGGGTTATAATACATGGTAAAGTGATATTAAGCTATCCAAGTACATCAAGCACTCATTACTGTGATACCGCAGATTTGCCTGGATGAGTGGCAAATGTTTCATTTTAATGGTTGTGTATACTCAGACATACTACTGAAGGGGTCATTGGGGAAATGTTTCATTCTGTTTTTTCTGCTTGATTGCACATACTACTCAAGGGGGTCACATGGCAAATGTTTCATTTTAGAGCTTGTGTATGCTGGGAT
Organism: Protopterus annectens; assembly: GCF_019279795.1. Lineage (NCBI taxonomy): Eukaryota > Metazoa > Chordata > Ceratodontiformes > Protopteridae > Protopterus > Protopterus annectens. Next base: position 233,885,971 of record NC_056747.1, on the reverse strand, counting down.
ATATTAATGAAGGGGCCATTAGGGAGGAATGTTTCATTTCAGCTGTTATGCATACTTGGAAGGGCTGCTGAAATACTTGTCTGAGTGAGGTAAAGGTTATTACCTGCTGAGTACTACCAGCATGCAACTGTCATATATTTTGGACATTTGTCCTGGCTTTGTCAGCCTTGTGTGGAAAGTAGGTAATAGGAGGAAGGGCTCAGTAACATCCAAGTGTTATAGTATTTCTACTGAATTATAATGATATACTATTACTGAATTATAATGAATGCTTACTCAAAAGGTTATGTGCAATTATCACCTGTGTCTGAGCATGCATAACGTTCAAGTGAATAACTGCAGCTCATCACATTAACAAAAAGTACAGTTCCAGTATAGCAGCGAGTCATTATCACTTTCAGGTAAAACTCTCAGCAGCTGTCACTGTTGAGTAGAGGTAGTTATCACATTGATGAAAGCACAAGCCAGATTTGGGTTCTGGTCTATGTAGTCATTTCGAGCCCCCCCCCACTTTCTTTCCATCATTTTTACATCATCTTTCGGCTGTTCCCGTTAGGGGATGCCATAGCAGATCATCTGTTTTCATTTCTTCCTGTCCTCTGCCTCTTGGCTCTGTCACACCAACCACCTGCATGTCTTCTCTTACCACATCAATAAACCTTATCTTAGGCCTTCCTTTTTCCTGTTACCTGGTAGGTTCATCCTTAGCATCTTTTCCCCAATATACTCCGCATCCCTCCTCAGCACGTCCAAACCAACGTAATCTTACCTCTCTGGCTTTAGTCTCCAAACCTTCCAACCTGGGCTGACCCTCTAACATACTTATTCTTAATCCTGTCCACCCTCGTCACACCAAGTGCAAATATTAACATCTTTAACTCTGCCACATCCAGCTCCAACACCTGCCTTTTTGTCAATACCACTGTCTCCAACCCATATAACATAGCTGGTCTCACTACCCTCTTGTAGACCTTCCCTTTCACTCTTGCTGGTATTCGTCTGTCACAAATCACTCCTGACACTCTCCTCAACCCGCTCCATCCTGCCTGTACTCTCTTCTTCACCTCTCTTCCACACTCACCATTACTTTGAACTACTGATCCCAAGTACTTAAACTCAACCTTCGCCACCTCTACTCCTTGCATCCTCACCATTCCTCTATCCTCCCCCTCATTCACACACATACATTCTGTCTTAGTCCTGCCGACCTTCATTCCTCTTCTCTCTAGAGCATATCTCCATCTCTCCAGGGTCTGCACCTGTTCCCTACTCTCACTACAGATCACAATGTCATCTGCAAACATCATAGTCCACGAGGACTCCTGTCTGATCTTGTCCGTCAAACTGTCCATCACCATTGCAAATAAGAAAGGGCGCAGAGCTGATCCCTGATGTAATCCCACCTCCACCTTAAACGCATCCATCACTCCCAACCGCAGACCTCATCGCTGTCACACTGCCCTCGTACATATCCTGTACCACTCTTACATAATTCTCTGACACTCCCGGCTTCCTCAAACAATACCACAACCCCTCTCTAGGCACCCTGTCATATGCTTTCTCTAAGTCTACAAAAACACAATGCAGCTCCTTCTGACTTTCTCTGTACTTCTCCACCAACATTCTCAGAGCAAACATTGCATCTGTAGTACTCTTTCCCGGCATGAAACCATACTGCTGATCACTAGTCATCACATCCCTTCTTAACCTAGCTTCCAACTCCTCTTTCCCATAACATCATGCTGTGACTGATCAATTTAATCCCTCTGTAGTTACTACAGCTCTGCACATCACCCTTATTCTTAAAAATCGGTACCAAAATACTTTTTCTCCGTTCCTCAGGCATCTTCTCACTTTCCAAAATTTCATTAAACAATCGGGTTACAAACTCCACTGCCATTTCACCCAAACACCTCCATGCTTCCACAGGTATGTCATCTGGACCAACAGCCTTTCCATTCTTCATCCTCTTCATAGCTATCCTTACTTCCTCCTTGCTAATACATTGCACTTCATGATTTACTATCCCCACATCATCCAACCTTCTCTCCCTCTCATTCTCTTCATTCATCAACCCCTCAAAGTTATCTTTCCATCTGCTCAACGCACTCTCCTCGCTTGTAGGTATGTTTCCCTCATTATCCTTTATCACCTTTACCAGCTGCACATCTTTCCTAGCTCGATCCCTCTGTTTAGCCAATCGGTACAGGTCCTTCTCTCCCTCCTTAGTGTCCAACCTTTCATACAACTCTTCATATGCCTTATCCTTAGCCACCTCTCTCTGCCATGCACCTCATCTCCTTATACGCCTGTCTACTGTTTTAATGTCTCTGACAATCCCACTTCTTCTTTGCCATCCTCTCTCTGTATACTCTCCTGTACTTCCTCATTCCACCATGTCTCCTTGTCGTCCTTCCTCTGTCCAGATCTTTTTTTACATTGTATCATTTTTACAATTTGTTAGAAATACACAGTAAAGTCCTCATTGTGCTTATATGGTTTCCAGAAGAGACCAGCATGCATATAAATGTCTTTGGGAAAAGAACGGTCAGTTTAGAGTTGCAGGCCTTTCAGATCTCCTTCCTCTAGGGATAATTGGTATCCAAAAGGAGAATATGTCAGTGGGTTGGTACATCAGCAAACAAGGGGGAACCAACCTCCATTACCAGCAAGCAATGAAAGTTGAGCGGTGGGTGACCTCCTCCAACTGCTTTTATTTTTTTTTTTTTTAGTGATGCACATACTGGGGAACTCCAACTTTCTTGCGGACAAGTTCAGCAGAACGATACTGATGCCTCATGAGTGGTGTCTCAAGCAATCAGTGACAAATATGATCTTCCACAAATGGGGTCAACCTTGCTTCTCCACTCATCAACATTTATTAGGACATGTTAATGCAAAACCTGTTATTCTAACCTTAAGAGCAATATGTGCAAATTGTCCCTAATTTTGGTCCTCTGTCCCACTATTATAGTGAATGTATGTAGGTCAGGGCAAGAGGCTTTACATTAGCTCCCTCCTTTGACCCCTTATGTCCACTGCCAAAAGGACACATGTAAATGGAAAAGGCAGAGGTAAGCCAGAGTGCTGACACTGCATGCAATCGGGAGTCATTGCTGCGACCAGTAGTCTGAGTGGGTAGCCTGCACAGGTACAGAACACTTCAGACGCTCACCAGCTGAAGCCCCATGCCTGTCCTCAGCATATTAGTGGAGTGGTGGTTCTTAACCTGCCTTTTCTCTTTACATGTGCCCTCATCAGTCATTGTGTGTAATTTGGCGTTTTCACGGCTGGTAGGTGATGTACCTTTGCAGCATTACTCATTGTGTGTTATTTGGTGTTGTCAAGGGCTGTAGGCATGTACCTCTGCATCATCACCAGTTATGTACTTATCAAAAGAATAATGGCCCTGTTGATAGGAGTGAGGATTTGGATAAGCTTAGCAGGTAATGCATATGATATACATATATATGTAGTCTTCCAATACATCTCTCAAACATCAGTAGTAATCGGTTTGCATTTTCCTTTCTGTGCAGGTTCGTCCACCTGACACTGACATGGCTTCATGAGCAGGAGAAAGACAAGTGAGAGAGTGGGTATGTGGCCATTCCTACACTCACTGGGTTGCCAGCCATGCCTCCATAAATGAAAACCACTACAACTAGACAGTACAGTTTTGTACCTAGCATAAATGTAGATGTTTGAGTGTAAACACTGTTGCAGTCATTACACTTGGGTTATCCTGCCATCAGGCGGTTCCCCAGTCGGCCTGAGTTCCAAAGTCTTGGTCCGGCGTCGGTTGCTGTAGTCTCCTCCCGGACGTCAGTGCGACAGGGGTATACAAGATGCAGCCGACGCCATTTTCTTCAGTTTTTCTTGCCCCAGATGTCAGGTGCCCCCAAATAGGTAGGCAATTTAAATTGCTAGTAAAGTATACAAAAGAAAAGCAAACAACAATTTTCAGTTACCAGCAAATACTCCCCATAGGTAGTAAAGGGTAGAAAACCTAGGGACGTACCAGAAAGTAAGAGGGGAAGGAGGGAGGGTAACCTGGACTGCAGCAGTGTTTACACTCTAACATCTACATTTATGGTAGGTACAAAACTGTACTATGTTCATCATGTTACACTGCTGCAGTCATTACACGTGGGTAAAATCCCAAAGCTGAGGTAGGGTGGCTGGTTCTATAAGGCATTAGGGGTGGCTATAAGGCCCTGCAGCACAGCAGTGGCGAAGCCAGCTCTGGATTTGGAGTATAAAGGCAAATGGTAATGCTTGGTGGAGGTATGCACAGAACTCCATGTTGCTGCTTCCAAATATCCTTGGTAGGTACTCCTCTGAGGTAGGCAGTTGAAGTGGCTGTTGCCCTGGTGTGGAGCGAGATCTAATGCTGCTAGGTACAGGTTTCCCATGGTGAGTATAGCAGAAACGTATACAATGTCCTATCCATTTTGAAATTCTGTTTTGAAATGGCTTTTCCCTGTGCTCCTGCAGCATATGCTACCAATAATTGCTCAGATTTTCTGAAAGCTTTGGTTTTGTCCAAGTAGAAGCGTAACAGTCTGTGAATGTCCAAAGAATGTAGTAGTCTCTCCCCTTTGTTCTGTGGTTTTGGATAAAAAGTTGGCAAGTGAATAGTTTGGTTTAGAGCCACACTTGATACCACCTTTGGCATAAACGTAGGGTTAGTTCTTAAAAACACCCTGTCCTGGTGGAAAATGAGGAAAGGTTCCACTGCCATTAGTGCCTGTAATTCTGAAACTCTTCGTGCTGATGTTATTGCCAGTAGCAGGGCAGTTTTCCAAGAGATATATTTTAATTCTGCTGTGTTAGCTGGCTCAAAAGGAGGTAAAGTAAATCTTTCCAAAACAAACTTGAGGTCCCAAGTTGGAAAAGGTGCTCTACGGGGCGGTCTTATGTTTTTAGCCCCTGAGGTACTGTTTGAGCAAAGGATTAGAGAAAATTGGTGGATCCGTGTTATAATGAGCAGAAATGGCAGAGGCGTGGATCTTGATGTATGAGAAGGAGAGGCCCTTGTCCGGCATCTCAGTTAAATATTGAAGTATCTGAGGAATGTTTGGGACAAGAGAGTCAATGCTGTGCGCTCCTGGTTCCAGGCACAGAATCTCTTCCATTTATCCGAGTAGGCTTTCCTGGTGCTAGGCCTTCTGGCCTCCAGAATGACATCCATAACAGCTTTGGAGAGAGGCATTGCTTGCTTGACTAAGGAATTTTCCATGCAACTAGGTTTAAGGTCTTTAGCTGGCTGTGAAGTATCCGATTGTTGTGCTGTGTCAGCAAATGTGGGATTTGAGGCAAAATCCAAGGTGGTTCTTGTGCTAAGTTCTTTAAGATTGGGTACCAGTGCTGGCGTGGCCAGTCTGGTGCAATCAGGATCATCTTTGGCTCTTCTTGCCTGGCTTTTATGAGTACCTTTAGAAGTAGAGGTAAAGATGGGAATGCGTATACTTGCAGGTTTTTCCAGCTGAATGAGAGGGCATCCACTTTCCATGCTTGTGGATGGTAACTCCTTGTGCAGAATTTCTGTAGCTGGCAGTTCATTGGGGATGCAAACAGATCTATGTCCGGGCTCCACCATTTTTGTGTTATCATTCTGAATATTTGTGGATTCAATTCCCATTCGTAGGGATCCATGATGTTTCTGCTTGGGTCGTCTGCCAGTGTGTTTTTCTCTCCTGACAGGAATTGTGCTTGCAGATGAACTTGGAAGTCTAGAACTGTGTTCCACAAGGTCATGGCTTGTCTGCAGAGGGGGTAGGAGTGTGTGCCCCCTTGCTTGTTTATGTACCACATAACTGTGGTGTTGTCTGTCTTTAGTAGTAGTTGTCCTGGATGCAGCAGGTCCTTGAAAGCTATAAGTGCATTTTGTACAGCTAGCATCTCTTTTTGATTGATGTGAAGATGCCTTTGCTCTGCGGGCCACTCGCCCTGAATACATTTTCCTGCCATGTGTGCTCCCCAGGCGTAACCCGATGCATCTGTTGTCAGTGTTTGCCTGGCTGTGGGTTGAGTAAAAGGCTGTCCCTTGTTGAGGTGACAAGCTTGAGCCCACCATCGAAACTCCTGTTGAAGGCAAGGAATTAGTGGTATAACTGTTTCCAAACTTTGACAGTGTTGAGACCATACACTCTTTAGGTACCATTGTAGTTGCCTCATATGCAGTCTGGCATATGGAATTAGTAGTATGCACGATGCCATGCAGCCCAAGGCCTGCAGGAAGGAAGTTGGGTCTTTGTTGCCATCAATTGAAAGTATTGAGTCCAGTTGTCCTCGCTTGTCTGGCGTGAGATAAGCCATCTGGGCCGTTGTGTTGAAGCTGGCACCCAGGAATATTATCTCTTGTGAGGGCACTAGTTTCGATTTCTTTTAGTTTACTGTGTACCCCAGGCAACTTAACTTTTTTACGAACGCCAGATGCTTTAGAAGAATGTCCTTGCTCTCTGCTTGAATCAGGCAGTCGTCCAGGTACGGATAAATTTGAACTCCTTTTTGTCTGCAAAATGCAATTACTGGTGCCAGGCACTTTGTGAACACCCTGGGCGCAGTAGATAAGCCAAAGGGCAGTGCAGAGAATCGATAGTGCATTGAACCAGCTATGAAATCTGAGGTATCTTCTGCAGTTTTGTCTGATAGGGACATGCAGGTATGCCTCCTTGAGGTCTAAAGTCACGAGCCAAGCTTTCTTGCCCAGCATGGGAAGAAGCTGCTGTAGTTTCAACATTTTGAATTTCGGAACATCCAGGTAAGTGTTTAGAGAAGAAAGATCCAGAATGGGTCTCCAGGCTTTGTCCTTTCTGGGAACCAGAACGAGTCTTGAGTAAAATCCTTGTCCTTGCTCCTGTGATGGTACCTTTTGAATAGCTCTCATGTCCATGAGTGCTGTAATTTGTTTTTGAGCCTCTGCTCATTGATTTGGTGGCAGATTTGGCATTCCTTTTAACCTTGGAAGAGTGTGAAAGTGGAACCTGCAACCTTGAGATGCAATGTTGAGAACCCATTTGTCTTTGGTGATGAAATGCCAATTGTGATAGAAAAGTACCAGTTTTCCTCCTAAGGGGGCTGCCAAGAGAGAGCTGTTTGGCAGCTGTAGTGGGAAGTCATTGAGGCTGCTTTTCATATGGTTGGGGCCAGTCTTCCCCTTCTTTCTGGCCTGGTGTACCCCATTGTCAAGGCCTGTAAGGACCTTGTGCTTGACCTCTACCTCTTGGACGTTTGTATCTGCCCCTTTGAGGTCTGTCTGTGACTGGAAAGGACCAATTCTTTGTTGGCCATTTTCTGCTAAAACGAGGAGGCTGAACCTGTAAGAAATCCTTCACCGTTTGCATAGATTTTGCCTTATCATCCATCTTCTTTAATACCTCCTCTGCCTTAACTCCAAACAACACATCCCGCTGCAAAGGTGCATCCAATAATTTTGCCTTAACATGATCTGGTAACGTATGTATTTTTAACCAAGCATGTCTTCTAATGACAGAGCCTGTAACTGCTGCTCTACAGGAGGCCTCTAAGGAATCAAACCCACATTGCAAAGTATGTTTTCCCACTTGTTCAGCTGCATGCAATAAATCCTGCATTTCTTTAAAATTAGGAGGATCTGAATCTGGAAGCATCTTTTGTTTCAACTGAGACATCAAAAATTGCTGATATTTTAGCATGTGAAACTGGCAATTTAAGGCTCTCATTGCTAAAGTTGCAGACGTATATATTTCCTTTCCCCATCTGTCTAATGCTCTGGAATCTCTGTCAGAGGGAACTGTTTTTTTTTTTTTTTGCTGATGAGGCCTTAATCCCTTTGTGTCCCTGAGAAATAGTTTCTGGGTCAGCAACAGGGCTTTTATACAGAAATTTGAGAGAGTCGGGGACTCTGTAATATCTATCAGGTTTAACTGGGGCTGGAGGTAAGGAGTTAGGGTTTAAGCTGGATTCAGTGTGCACATCATCCACAATATCTAACACTGGCGGAATAGCAAGGGGTCTGTGTTGAGGTAATAAAAGGAAGTCTCTGAGCCTTTTCTTGGATTCCGAGTAAACCTGGCCTTCCCAATGAAAATGCTCCCTCATGGTATGCAAGGTCTCCCCAAAGGAGTAGTCCTCAGGCGGAGAGGCTGATGGAATTGATTCCTCAGCATCAGAATCCTCATAAGGGGGTAAAGAATATCCTAGGTCTGAGGATGAATCTGAAGAAATGGACACCTGGTCGGAAGATTCATAGTCTGCATCCTGTCTGGGCCTTTTATCAGGAGGGGGATGGGACCCCCTGATCAGGGTGATTAGGTCTTCGGCCATTTTGAGCATCTGTTTCTTAGGCATGGAGCCTGTCCTGGAGAATGCTGCATCTGTTTCTTTGTTTTTAAGGAGGGCTTAGACTTAGCAGCAAAACACCCTCTGAAGCTGTGGACTGCTCAGCTACTTCGGTTTCCTCTGAAGGGTTAGTTTCGGTAGGCTGAAAACCTAGAGCGTCCGAGGGCCCAGCCAGCTCCACGTGGGAGTCTGAGGCGGTCTGTGGTTCTGTGGAAGCGGTAGTCAGGGGCTGCGTAGGCGCCTCGCTGAAAACCGGAGAACTGGCGACCGGCCTAGAAGAGGCCTCGTAGTCAGTTTTGGGCCTCTGATGCCTGTCCTTGTCTTTGTGCTTTTTATGTATTCCAGTCGTCGGAAGTTCCGACAGCATGGTGTAATCGAATTTTCTGCCAAAATAATGTCGGGCAAAATCAAACCGATGTTTAATAGTGCGCTTGTTAAACCTAGCACAAAACCGACAACCAGTGACGTCATGGTCTGGGCCTAGGCATGGGATACAATAGGAGTGGAAATCCTTATGAGGTATTTGCTTCCCACAAGAAATACAGTTAATTTTTACTGACATCGGTCTGAGGCAAGAAAAAGTTTCCCCCAACGGGGTACTTAGTTTTGTAGAAGACTTCGGTTCTAGATTTGGAATGAAAATCTCAGGAGTCGGCCGACCGGCACTTGCGAACTGCTTTTGTTTCGGGCACCGCGTGGCAAGAAAGACTGAAGAAAATGGCGTCAGCTGCATCTTATATACCCCTGTCGCACAGACGTCAGGGAGGAGGCGACAGCAACCAACGCCGGATCAAGACTTTGGAACTCAGGCTGACTGGGGAACCGCCTGACGGCAGGATAACCCAAGTGTAATGACTGCAGCAGTGTAACACAATGAACATCTTCCCCACGTCTAGTGTGAAGATGTACTGGATTGCAAGAAGAGGTATGCATTGGATTAGACTCCTGCAGTTGCTGGAAGAGAAGTCTTCCATCTACCCTGAGCCTGACATTCTTCTATTGCAGATTGGAGGGAATGATGTCATCAGTCACCCACTCAAAGGCTACGGTTTCAAATCAGAGCAATTTTTGAAAACCTGTAGTCGTGGTATCCACGTTATCATTTCGTGCGGTCTGACATAATTCCTCACCAGATATGGAAAACAGCAAATAGTCAACGGGTAGCACACAAGGCCAGGCGTTTACAGAATCGGTTCATGCATGGCTAGATGCACAGGGTCGGTGGAACTACAATCTGCCATGACAGCATCACCGCAGAAGATGCTCACCTTTTCAGAAGGGATGGCGTTCACCTAACTGAAGAGGCATTGCATTGTTCTTGACTGACCTCCACAATGGCATGAGGAGAGCCATGCTCGATAAACTGGCAACATTCAGCTTGTGAGAAGAATGGAAAACACCCATGACCAAGTAAGACCAGTATGGCAAGTAAAACTCTATTGTTATACTTATGAACACCATTGTCACTACTTACAACACAGGAAAAGACGTGGTAAGGAATTTGTACACATGCTGAGTAACATTTCATTTTTAGATTGTAAAAGAACCATCTGTATGCTGTGCACAGGTACAAATAAGCATTTGCTTATGAATTCTGTTGTGTAAAATATATTTTTCTGAGTTTGGCAAATAACTGTGGCAGGAAGCTGGTGAAGATGCTGAGAAAAAACTGTTTCAGGAGAGTGCTACCACATACAATCGAATATGTCAGTAACCATCCTGCAATAACTTTTTTCTTCTGCTTTTATCAAGCATGTGTAGAATTTAGATGACAGGAAGGTCTTAGTAATACAGAACTTGATCCCTTAGGTCCACTGCTGAATGGACACATGTAAAGAGAAAAGACATAGGTAAGGCAGACTGCTGACACTGAAGGAGGTTGTGAGACTGTAGTGGTATCAGCTGAGTGGGTAGCCAGCACAGGTATCAGTCAGATCTGATGGCACGGCATGCCACTGAAGTCCCATGGCTGTCCTGGGTTCATTAGTGGAGTGGCGGGGTCCTTACCTTGCTTTTTCTCTTTACATGTACCCATTCGGCAGTATGTTGGCTACAACAAGAATGTGTATATTTACAATGATATGTGTCGACATGGTAAAACAAGTGGGTCTGAATGTTGTACAGATGTACAGATTATCAGTGTTTAGGACTCAGGTTATGGAAATTATGACTTTTTCATATTTTGGTAAATAACTTTGTTAGGTAGCATGCAATTGTGCTAAATTATACCTCATTTTGAAGACAGTGACAGCCCTAACATGATATAATAACTGTCTGTATGCTGTACACATGTACAGATATCAAAAATTATTTTTTTTGTATTTTAGTGAATTACTTTACTGCTGTGGTGGTGCTGCGGTAGCGTTGTCGCCTCACAGTTAGACGTTGCCCGTTCGATTCTCAGAGCATCTTCTGTGTGGCGACATGCGTGAACGGGCATTCCTTCGTTGAAGGTTGTGCATTAGACCTGGCAAGCCAGCACGCAAAAACTCTACTGCCAATCATTAGCGGACCGGAGTTCCGCTGTGGAGACCCCTAACCAGGAAAAGCCGAAAGACACAAACTTACCCAAGGAAAAATGTCAACATACTAAGTAATAACTCATTTTCAAAACACTAGTAGTCCTTACAATGTGGTAAAATAAATGTGGCCTTGTGCTGTACACATGTACATATACCACAGTTTTAGGGCTTACATTATGAAAATTATGATTTTTTTTTTAATATTTTTAGTAAATAACTGTGCGAAGTAATACCTCAGGTTGAAAATAGTACTAATAGTTCCAACATGATAAAAGAACTGGGTCTGTATGTTGTACACATGTACAGATATCAAAGTTAGTTTCGGATTTAGGTTATAGATTTTTTTCGTATTTTGGCCCGACGATGAATAGTTCGGGCATTGAACAAAGCACAAAACCGACAGCGAGGTACGTCGTGGTCTGGGCCTAAACAGGTGACGCAGAAAGAATGGAAATCTCGGTGTTGTGTTTGCTTTCCACAGGAGAGACAATTGTTAACTTTTTCTGACATCGGTTAGTGCAAGAAAAAAGGATCCCCGATGGGGTACTTCGCTTCAGAAGACTTCAGGATGATTCAATTCGGAAACGAAAACTCAGGTAGCGGCCAACCGGCACTCGTGCAAACTGATTCTGCTTAGAGCTCCTTGGCAAGAAAGACTGATGCAATGGCGTCGGCTGCCTGTTTTTATGTCCCTGACGACCCCACGTCAGTCCTGGAGCGACAGCAACTGACACAGAAATACTAAGTCTCTGGTATTTGGGCCGACTGAGAGCTACCTGCAGGCAGATAATCCAAGTGTGATGACTGCAACAGTGAAACACGAAGAACATCCAGTGCTGCCTGGGCCAGTCCTGGTGCTAACAGACTAGCTTTTGGTCCCTCCTCCCTGATCTTTAGAAGTATTAGAGGCAGCAGGGGTAGTGGTGGGAAAGCATAAATGAAGAGGCGTCTCCAAGGGAAGGGGAAGGCATCTGTTCTTCATGCAGATTTCTGCCTTGTCCTGGTGCAGACTTTCCCCTGTAGAACATTGTCCTTGAGGGCAAATATGTCCACCTGGGGGATCCCCCCCAATACTGTGTTAATGTGTGGAAGGCTTCCTGATGGAGATGCCATTCATGGGGGTCTGTCAGATTCCTGCTAAGGTGGTCTTGCCAGGGTGTTTTCACCTGGCAGGCATTGTGCCATGAAGTATAGGCTTAAGGATTGTGCTATCTTCCAGATTTGCATGGCTAGACAGCACAGGGTGTAGGAATGCATGCCTCCCTGCATGTTTATATACCACACAACTGTAGTATTGTCTGTTTGCACTACCTGGACCCTGGGTCCCATATGTCCTTGAAAGCCAGTAAACCATTTTGTACTGCCATGAGTTCTTTCAAATTTATGTGTCTGCTTCTGTGTTGAGTGGGCTATAATCCTTGAGTTTGGAGGTATTGGGTATGGGCCCCCCCAAGCTGTCTCAGACGCATCTGCAGTGAGGATTTGGCCTTGGGGAAAGAATATGAAGGGCAGGCCCTGAACTTGGATACAAGCTTGTGCCCACCATGTGAACTCCTGCTGGAGGTAGAGTATCAAAGGTATATATTGGGTGTCCAGTGACAGAGCTCTGGCACCACACACTCTTTGGGTACTACTGCAGCTTCATCATACACAGTCTGGCCAGGGGTACCATGAGAATACAGGACACAATAAACCCCAGAGCTTTTGAGGAATTCCCTGGCTGTGATGTTTTGATTTTCCTATATCTGTAGGAAGTAACTGGTTAAAAAAGTGACCTTGTCAGGGGAAGGAAGGCTGGACGAGACCACGCTGGATATCCTGAGGTTTAGTGTGAACCAAAAAGAAGTCAAGAGGGTCCTGTGTGAATTTCAAATCTTTGTAAATCTTTGGAATGCCTGCAGCTTGTATTAGGCAACTGGCCAGGTAAGGGCAAATCTGGACCCCTTTGGTTTTGCAGTAGGCAATGACCGGCGCCAAGCACTTTATGAAAACCCTTTGAGCAATAGACATCCCAAAGGGCAGAGCTGAAAACTGACAGTGACAGGAGCTTGTTCTGAAGCAAAGAAAGCTTGTGATTTTTGAATGGGAATGTGTAAGTAGGCATCCTTTAGGTCTATTTAAACCATGAAGGCCTGAGGAGTAATCATATGCAACAATTTCTGAAGGGTCAGCATTTTGAACTTTGGTATCTTGAGGAACTAATTTAAGCTGGAGATTTCCAGAATAGTGAGCCAAGATCCTTCTTTTCTTGGGTCTAGGAATGATAGTTAGTAAAAATCTTGCCCTTTTTGTACCTCTGGAACTGGCTCCACTACTCCTTGAGAATACAGAATCTATATTTGTTAGAGAACCTGAGTTTTTTGATTTGGGGGTACATTTTGGAAACCTGGAGTATACCAAGGCTATTTGAAAGCGAGCTTGTAACCATTTGCAATAATGTTTAGAACCCACTTATCTGAAGTAATATGGGTCCAAGTTTTAGAGGAAGAGAACAGTTTTCCTCCTAGCTCTGGGGTGGTGGTGGGAGGGTGGAGAGGAGGGAGAGAGTCATAATTGCTGTCTGGCTGCGGGCTGTGATCTGGAACTCCCTTGCCTGGGTGTTTCTGAGGTCCATTGCCTTGATTTCTGTTGGTGCTGCCTTTGTCTGGAAGCTCTGTCCTTCTGAGGTCTTCTCCGTTTACTTCTAGGCTGGGTAGGAAAGGACCAATGCTTGGCTGGAAAGTTTCTGCTGAACCTAGGTGGTTGTACTTGCAGGAAGTCCTTAACTGTTTGCATGGACTTTGCCTTGTCTTCCATCTTTTTGAGAACTGCTTCAGCTTTTGGTCCAAAAAGTTTGTGTTTGTCAAGGGAAACAACCAAGAAGCTCAGCTGACTCGTCTAAGAAAATGAGCTAAGAATTCAGCCCTACACCTAATCGTTCCAGAGTTAAACGTAGCACAGAAACGACAATTAGGGATGTTGTGGTCTGGGCCTAAATAAGTAACACAAAGAGAATGGAAGTTTGTGTGGGATTTGTTTACCACTGTAGAGACAATTTACTTTACCTGACAAGTGAAAAAGAAGGGAGTTCCCCAACAGAGTACTTATCTTTCCGATGACAACTTCTCTCTGGTGCGGACCAACCAACGCACTTGCATACTGATTCAGGCTCAAGTGGCAAGAAAAGACTGAAGTAATGATGCAGGCTGGCTCCCTTTATACCTGAGCGTATTGACGTCAGTAATGGTGCCCTCCAGCCTGGAAGGCGAAACAGTTTTCTCTGGTAGTCAGGCCAGGGCTTTCACCGCAGGAAATCCCAACACTCAGGAATGCAACAGTGAAACATGAAAAACATTTTAATGCATCAGTTTTAACATTTTTAGGAACACTCACAAGAATGAAGCCAAGTTAATCTTCTCAAGCTTCACTCAGAAGCAGCAGCTCTATGGGAGGAATAAGTAGCATTGTAAGCACATTTTTAAAATGCGATCAGCCACTTGAAAAGCAGATGTAATGAGACATTCAAGGATTTACTTATTTATATTTTTTGCCTCAGAAGAGAGATGGGCTTTAGGTGGAAGGGGCATGCATATCAGTATTGAAGTAACCAAGAGATTGGTGGTGGTGGGGTGTTAGGATAATAGTTTTCTTATTGACAGTCTCTGTCCATAAGGGACATGGGGGACAAAACAAGGGCAAATTTACGATTTTCCATCCATCTGTCAAGGTTTCATTTCAAGGAGGTCAGGGATTAACTCAGTTTTACACAGATGGAGAACCTATTCCATATGATGGGCAAAATTTGGGACACCTCTCTCACCAGCACATTCTCTTTATGTCAACAGCAAAGTTCAGATACCTGGATCTACTGTTTTCTGGTTTGCGCATCTGTAATGGATCCAACAAGGCTAGTTCTGAGGAAGCCCTGTAAGCAAAGCAATCTGTAGAAGACTGAATAAAGAGACCGAGCTTTCCAGAAATCAGTGTAGAACAGGTTATTCATGCAATGATAAATTCTCCTGGGGAAAAACTTTTGGTGGCATTCCACCTGCTGCAGTATCTGGCTGGGTACATGCTATAGCGGCACTGTACTTGATGACAGGTCTGATAATGGCTGAGCAGAGGGGTACTATAACTTCCTTGGACCTGGATGCCATACTTTTATCTAAACGTTAGTCAACCTAGAATTAATTTTTTACTGTCTTAGCTACATGTTGATCAAAGGCCAGACTGCTGTCTATATATGTCCTCAGATACCCTACTAGTGGATCAGCTCTTAGGAGTATTTATCGATGGAGTGATTAACTTGGGCTGACAGTTTCCCAAACGCATTATAATGCATTTTTGGTACAAAGTTCTAGGGCATGGCTTAACACTAATCATAAGTCTGTGTTAAACCCTCTGGCAATATGTTGGTCTCCTGGAGAGAATCTACATCAGCTCCCAATTTACAGTCATCAGTGAACTTGGTGGGCCAGAGGCATTGAAACTTAGCTTTGAATTCTGACAACTAGATACCAAACAGTGGGCCCAGCACAGAGTCCTGGAGTACTACGCTGGTGAGTGGTCTCTTGTTGAAGGTGGTCTCACCAATGCCGACTTCTTGGGTCCTGTCTGTGGGCCAGCTGGCAATCCAGTGAGTTATGCAAGGATTTATGCCTAGCTCAGACTGCTTGTCAACAATACCAGAGTGGGGTATTGTATCAAAAGCCTTGGCCAGGTCCAGACATGAAGTATGCAGTTTTACCCTAATCCAATGCATTGGTGGCCTTCTCGAAGTCTGCCATGTTAAGTAGACATGACATTCTCTTAACCAAAATGGGATAGGTCCAGTGTCTGTAGGTGCCAATGTCCTTGTTTATCATTTCCATGATAATATGCTCCATGGCTTTGCATCTTAGGCTTATTAGACTGATGGGTCTGTAGTTCCCCAGGTCAGTTGGCCCACTGCTGTGGAAGGGATTGACTACTGTGGTCCTCCATTCACTTGGAACATAGCTAGTTTCAAGGCTGAAATTAAACAGTGTCTCAAGTGGCACTTGCAGTGATTTAGTCTGTTCAGGAGGAAAAAGGGAATGTTGTCAGGATCTATACAGGCAGTGCTCTGAGTGCTACCAGCACCTGGTCCCTGCTAACATGTGGGGGAAGTAAGTTGGAGATGACTTCACCTGGAGGAGCTGGGAGGGGGTAGGGTGAAGTCTGACCTGACTATTAGCCAGAAGATTTGCTATGCCACCCTGTCCAACTTTAACAAAATTACAGTATACTTTCGGCACTAAAGGAATTTCATTCTGCTTCAGTTGAGAACTTTTTTCATTACATAAAGTTTCTAAAAAGGATAACATTTTAGAAGGGAATATGAAACCATACTATCCTAAGAATCAAAATTTTCTGACTGAAAATAAATTCCTGAGGTACAACCTTCCTCCTGTAATACCTGTGTTCCTGACTGAACGTTCATGTCAGAGGTATCTCTTCTTTTTCTTGCCTCAGGAAACAGAAGGCAAAGAAAAAGCACCATTAAGTTAATCAGTAAATCCAACTAAACCCTCTCTATTCAAAGAAATAAAAAACTGGAAATTTCTCTCTTCCCATTTAACTTTCCTGGACAACTCCCTGTAAAAGAAAAGACTCTCACAACAGGCATACTAATCCAAACACCACGTCCCTTATATCCCATCCAAGTGAAAAACCTTCATCAGCCCCTTCCCTCAAGACCAACAAGAGTGGTTCTCACTTGCCCACCACAGGCATCCTTACAGCTGCAGTGGATGTGGCTGTACCCTGGTCTTTGGTGGCTGCATATGCTACACCGAGACAACCAGGAGAGAATGAGATTCTGAGAAACACCAAACAGACAATGCACAGTCATCCACTAGTGGCTGAGGAGCAACAGCAGCCAGACTAACACAGACTCCCCGATAACTTTTTTCTTCTTTAAAGCAGGGGAAGAAAAAAAATGGAGAATGGGAATTGCTTCAAGGTATACAGAGAAAAAGACCTCTAATGCAGACATTACAGCTTGAATGGGTCAGTGCAGTGTACAGTATAGAAAAGTAAAGTTGTCTAAACTCTTGCTACACCAGTAGATGCCCTTTTCTTCACTGAGTATTTCACATAAAAGGGATTCCCCACCCAGAGCTGCCAGACTCTGACAGTATGCAAAAGCCTAAAGATCTTGTATGTGCTGCACATCACATCTATGCTCCCCACACAGAACGTAGGGCATAAAAGGGACATACGAACGCAACTACCCAGAACTGAATTGTCCCTGAAAAGAAAAGTCCATGCACATCCAAAAGGAAAAGATGCAGGAAAAAAAAAGAAGGGGTTGGAGGGAGGTAGCAAACACTACAGCAGTGAAGAAGAGGACATCTTCTGTTATGCTAAGATTTTACATAACTATAAAATGTCCTTCCATACGACTGTTGAAGTATTCCACATAGAAGGCAGTGTAAAAAAGCTCAGGAATCGGAACGGGAGGTGGAACGTTGAGAAGAGCCCTCAAATGCGCGCAAAATGGTTTCAGCAAAACCTGCTCTGGCCCTAGAAACTATATCCAACTTATAATGCTTAGTAAAGGCATGGGCAGAAGGCCAAGTAGCAGCTTCAAGGATGGAATTGGTGTCCAACCCCTTAAAGAAGACACCAGAAGAGGCAACAGCCTTAGTGGAATGAGCTCTAACAGAAGTAGACAGATTTTCCATGAAATGGCCTTAGACATCCAGGAGGAAGAGAAGGTTTGCTTAGAAAGAGCCAAACTTAATGACCTGGGATGAAAGGAAACAAAAAGCTGATCAGACTTATGAATAATCCTAGTTTTATCCAAACAGTATCTGAGCTGTCTGTGCAAATCCAAGGTATGCAGGACCCTCTCACTCAGACTGAGAAGGGAAAAGGGGAGGGAGTTGTACTGACCGATTCAAAGACAACTCATTACCTTGGGAATATGAGGATTAGTATGAAAGGACACCCATGACCATGTAGAAAAAAAAAAAAAAGGAAGGATGGCCATAAGGGCCTGGAGCCCAGAAAATCTCAGAGCAGAAATAAGAGCCAGTAACAAAACAGCCTTCCAGGTAAAATGATGCAAAACAGCAGAATCTGCACGCTCAAAATGAGCAAAGTCAATTTTTCCAAAACAAAATTAAGGTCCAAAGGAGGAGGAAAAGGTTTCCTTGGAGGCCTAATGTGCAGTACACCTTTGACCTTAAAAAAAATAAGTCAAAGGAGGATTCAAGGGCAGACTAGTAGAAATGGCTGACAAGTGGGCCTTCACAGAAGAATAGGCCAGGCCAGGCCAGGAGCAACTCACCCAAAAAAAAAAAGGCCAGAGGGACCCCCCCCGCCCCACTGAAAAAGGGTCATGGTTACGTGCATAGCACTAGACTGAAAATCTTTTCAATTTGGACACAAGATTTTCTGGTTGAAAGTTTCTTTGCCTCCTGTAAAACCCTAACCACATCCTCAGAAAAAAAGGTGCCTGAAAGGGAATCAAAACTATCACCTATAGTGTCAGTTGCACAGAGGACAACTGAGAAAGCATGAGACCACTTGTCCTGTGTGTGAGGAGATCCAACTGCTGAGGTAACATTTGATGACTACCTCTGATCAGATGCATTAAGAGGCAGAACCAGTGCTATCTTTACCAAAAGGAGTCATTAGCAAGATTTCAGAGGAAGGGAAGCATAAAAAAACAGCTCCTTCCAAGGAAAAGAAAATGTGTCCATCCTCCATGCTAGATGGCATGGCACATTGGAACAGAAGAGAGGAAGTTGCCTGTTCAGACTGGAGGCAAAAATATCTACCAGAGGAATACTCCACCAATGGACAATGTCCAGAAACAAATCTTTGTGAAGCATCCATTCGTGAGCCTGTGTTTTGGACCTGTTCAGAGACTGCCACTAAATTGTGCTCTGAAAGGATGTATACTGCCTGAAACTAACTGAATTGACAACCACTTCCTAAGCCTGAAGGGCCATTTTGCAGAGTAGATATTTTGTGGTCCCTGCTCATTGACATACCACATTACTATAGTGTGGTGTGTGTACACCTTCAAGGGGCCTGGATAGAACATGGGGTGAAAAGCCTGAAGGGCCAGAATCAGAGCTCTCTTCTCTCCGATACTCATATGGTCTGACTTCTGATTGGGAGGCCAGATACCCTGAACTTTCACGTGACCAAGAGAAGCCCCACACCCAATGTCTGAGGCACTGGAGAACAGACCCTGAGAAGAGATGGGAGGCTGACCTGTTGAATCCACCACTCTAATTCCTTCTTAAGACAGGGAAAGAAGGTACACTGAAATCCTGTAGCCAAAATGACTTGAGGTACCACTGAAGTTACCGCATACGTGGTCTGAAAAGAGGAAGCACTGTGATAGAAGCCATAAATCCCGGGGTCCAAAGAATTTCCGTGGCTGGCATGGCAGTCACTAGATAAGGAAAAATTTGAAAACTTTGGAGCCTGTAGAAAGCAATCACAGGAGTTGGGCATTCTGTGAATACCCTTGGGCAGTAGAGAGGCCAAAGGGCAAAGCAGAGAACTGAAAGTAAGAGACAGACAAAGAGAAATGTAAAAACCTCCAGAAAAGAGAATGTGAATAGGGATATGAAGATAAGCATCGTTCAAATCCAAGGACACCAGAAAAGCCGGAGGTAATAAAAAAAGAAAGAAACAAGAGTTTGAAGAGTAAGCATCCAAAGGGAAGTGACCTTGAGAAAGGTAATGAGCCAGGAAGAATCCAAAATAGGTCTCCAAGTGCCCTCCATTTGAGGAACCAGGAACATCCTGAAATAAAAACCCTTTTCCACTTGTAAGGTGGGACAGGTTGAATAGTTTCTTGGTTCACCAGGGACCCTAGAACCTCCAGGAAATCAGGAAGTTGCTCAAAAGGAGGTGGGAGAATCCCTGAAAAAGGAGACAGATTTCCATACCATGAAGTAACCCTGATGGATGAAAAAGAACCCAGGAATCTGAAGTGATGGGACACTAGTTTGGAAGACAAAGGGAGTGCCAAAGGGACAAAAGGAGCCTGGTCTAAAAGAAGGGGGTGGATGAATTGTCAGAGATGCAGGCTTATCAGATAAAGGAAGTTTCTGGGCCATAGAAATCTGAGAAGCCTTAGCAGAGGTGGCCTGTCGCCCACGCTTCCTGCCCTTGGAGGCTTGGTGGGATTATCTGCAAACAAAAGCAGATCTAAAAGGATTGATTCCTCTGGAATTAAGGGATAGGAGAGAGAAGAATATATTCAAGGTCCTGCAAGACTTTGTCCTTCTCATGAAGTAACTTAAACATCAGCAGCAGCAGACCCACAAAAATGTTTATTATCCAAAGGAGCATCCAACAACTTGGCCTTTATGTCCTCAGGCAGAGGCTGGAGACAAAGCCAAGAATAATGCCTCATAACAGACCCAAAAGCCATAGCCTTAGAAGAAGCATCAGCATCATCACAGATGCATTTGACAGAGTGGCAAGACACTTGAGAGGCAGAACCTAAAAAAGATACGGCAGAGGATTTGCCTTCAGAATCAGGGAGGTCAGAGATAACTTGACAAGCATTAGCAATCGAGGTCACAGCATACCTGGGTCTCGTGGGTCTGGTAATTAATAGCAATAATGGCCAAAGAAGCAGTGTAAACTTTCTTACCAGTCCTCTCTATTGCTCTGCTATCTTTATTAGAAGGCAAAAGTTTAGGTTTGTCAGAAAGGATCAACACCTCATCAGGATTAGCAGAAGGACATTTAAATAAAATCTGAATCCCCAGGATCCTTACAGAACCCAATGGGTTTCATAGCAGGAGGCTGAGAATCAGGAGATGTGGAAGCAGCAAGAAAAGTATCTAACAAGATAGCCAACAAAGGAGGAACTGCCGATGGTTTAAGATTACCCACCTGAAATAACTCGTAATATCTTCTCTGAATATTAGATACTTAAGAATCCCAAGTGTTCCATCATCTTAACAATTGTCCCCTCAAAGCACAATTCCTCGAAAGGAGACTCAGGGCTAAAAGACTCTTCCATCAGAACCACAAGCCAAAGGTGAAGGCATCTAAATGATAGGGACAAATACCCCTCAGGCACTGAATCCTCATCTGAGGAATCCAGTTCCCTTAGCCATTTAGAAGGGGCAGAGGTCCAAGGAGGAGAGGGTACTGAAACCCCTTGAAGTGGCTTTAGAGCCATTAAGGCAGAAAACAAGCCTAGAGTAAACTCTTGCCATTCCCTTTGAGGATTCTTAGGCTGGGCAGAAACATGCTTCAGTTTTTGTCTTTTTTCAGAAAGGACATCAGCCCTAACACCAGGAGGTTTCTACTCTTGGCAAGACTCGACAAGGATTAAATTCTGCCAAGTTACCCTGGGCTGTTTAAGATGCTGGTTTTCAAGATAAATGGCCAAGGAAGACCAACTTATGAGCTCCTTAGGCAGACACTGCAAGAGAAATGGTTATGGGAAACACCCAAACAAAAAACACTTTGTGACTATCCTTATGGGGAATCTGCCTCCCACACAGACATTTTCTCTTCTTGGGTGATGAACTCTAGGTAGCAAACTAAAATACAAGACCAAGTAAAAACAGCTCCTATGGGGCACATATCTGGAGTGCTAAATATTAAGGACAGTAACAAGGAGTTCAGACTAACTGCCGAAAATGCTGTTCAAACTGGTGGCAAAGAAATTCTGGGCAGTTGCATCCGTACTTCCCTTTTATGCCCTACATTCCATGTAGAAAGCACAGATGTGAAAGTATGGTGCATACACAATCTTTAGACTTTTGCATACTGGCAGTGTTGTGATGCCCTGGATGGGAAATCCCTTCGACATGGAATACTTCAACAGTGATGTATAACATCAAGAGGATCTGAGATAAGTAAACCACTAATAACTCCCCAGAAACGCACAGTAACCAGTCTTCAGTAGCCACAACCTGAATAAAAATCTTGTCAAGAAAAATTCTCAGAAAACGTTTACATAAGCATTTATACCTAGACTCCATTAGAAAGATGATAGCAGCCACCCCAACCCCCATTAAACACATTTCCTAGCAAAACCACATTTCAGTAAAAATACAGTTACGCAAGAACTTGTTAAAACAGTAATGTCCTTCCACGGACCTTTGCTGCAGTATTCCAATAAAAAGAAGTTATATACTTAACATAACGTTCCATCCAAATCCCATCGAGCTACGCGTTCGAGAGACTTGAACCTCAGCACTGAAATAAACAGGACATGCTGGAGGGACAGATTCATAACCCAGAGGCTCACTTCACTCTGGAAGAAAATCCCAGTCCAGGTTAGGCACAGTCCCTCATTGACTCTCTTCAAGAGGAATCTTGATGAGAGTATGGGAGATTGTAGGTTTACCCCGGGTATCACTTCTGTGTCACTGTTAGACAGAGGCACAGTATACTAACCTCGAAAAAGGGCACAGCAAAATTCATTTAAAATGGGTGGCGAAAGCCAAACACACTCTGACTAGGCTTATAAATGCCCTAGGGCAGATAGCCTAGTATGAACCTATGAATCTGTACTGTCCATTTTTATTCAACTGATGGGTTTGGATCCGAATCAGTCGTTACACCGTTACACCAACTTGTAGCCACGAACAAACTAGAGTGCCTTCTTACCTATAATGCACTATGCCTAAAGTCCCTCAGATCCTTTTTACAGCTAGAGAGAGAAAAACTAAAAAAGAATTGCCAT
Organism: Protopterus annectens; assembly: GCF_019279795.1. Classification (NCBI taxonomy): domain Eukaryota; kingdom Metazoa; phylum Chordata; order Ceratodontiformes; family Protopteridae; genus Protopterus; species Protopterus annectens. The sequence continues at coordinate 233,863,444 of NC_056747.1, read as the reverse complement.
AAAGGAAAGTATCTTACCATAACCATAGATGTCCTTCTCTTCCATGTTGCCGTATTCTACATCTAGTTTACCCTTCTTCCTCTCCAGTTCGGCCAGGATTCTAAAGATTTTCAGTCCCTCTAGGTGCATCGGATGTCTGACGTGGCAGCAGGAATATGGGCCATAAAAGTGATGTCAGCACGCACCAGTCCTCAGAACATAAAAAGCCACATTTGGATCCAGTCTTATAAGGGCAAAGCCTGTCCAGTGTCCCCCAGGAGAGCAAGTGCAATCTGACAGGTGTGGGGGGGGGGGGGGGGAGTACTGCAACATGGAAGTGAAGGACATCTATGGTTATGGTAAGATTTTACACAACTTTCTTATGTCTTACTCCAGTGTTGCAGTATTCTACATGTGGCTGAGTGCCAAAGCTCACTGAGGATTGGGTAGTGACCTAGACAAAGTTTCCAGGAATCCATTAAGGATAGCCATGGCACACCCCGCCCTAGTTCTGGAGATACAGTCCAGTTTGTAGTGTTTGGTGAAGGTGTGCACAGAGGACCAAATATCTGCCTCAAGTATGGTGCTGGTGTCTAGCCCCTTAAAGAAGGTTCCAGAAGAGACCATTGCTCTGGTGGAGTGGGCTTTGACATTGCCCTGCAAGGTCTTCCCATGGTGTGAGTAGAAGAAAGAAATGGCCCTGGAGATCCATGCCTTAATGGTCTGTTTGGTCACAGCTTTCTTTAGAGCTCTGGGGTGGAAGGAGACAAACAGTTGGTCTGAAATCCCCATAGGCTTAGGTAGGTAAAACCCAAGTTATCTGTGGATGTCTAGGGAATGAAGTACTTTCTCACTATCCCTATGCAGGTTGGGGAAAAAGGTAGGCAGGTGAATGGCCTGGTTCAAGGATAGGTCACTCACTACTTTGGGTGTGAATGACGGGTTAGTCTTGAGTGTCAACCTGTCCAGGTGGAAGACTAAAAATGGTGGTGTAGCCCTAAAAGCTTGCAGCTCTGACACCCTTCTGGCTAAGGTCAGAGCTACCAATAAAACAGTTTTTCAAGTGCAAAATTTTATGGGAGCTTCGTCTGCTGGATCAAAGGGGGCTATAGTGAGTTTTTCTAATACATAGTTAAGGTCCCAGGGAGGCAGTGACAGTTTCTTGGGTGGTCTCAAGTGTAGTACCCCTTTGAGGAAACGTTTAGTGGTAAGTCTAGATGCAAAGGGGTGGATCCAGAGGTAGACAGGCAGAAATTGCAGACAAATGTGGTTTTAAAGATGAGTAGGCCAGCTGTGTCTGCATTAGTTCACACAGACAGGATAAGAGGAATGTCGCATTCCAGCAGGTCCAACTGTCTTTTGTGACACCAAACAGAAAACTTTTTTCCACTTCCAGAGATAGGATTTTCTTGTGTTGGGTTTCTTGGCCTTCTGCAGGACACTGAGCACCGTCCTCATTGTACAGCTAGCTGTCTGAAGGGGATCAGAATCCTATAAGCCAAAGGGTGAGGTGCAGGGACTGCTACTGTGGGGGCATCTGAGTCCCCTTGTGCTGTGTGAGAAGGTCCACTGGGGAGGGGGGGGTAAACTTGTGGTGACTGCCCTTGGACATATGAAGAAGGGGGAGCCAGTGCTGTCTTGGTCAGCAGGGAGTCACCAGCAACATTTCTGGTGAGTCCTACTGCATTTTCAGCAGCACCTTCTGAATCAAGGGGAAGGTGGGGGGAATGCATACAGAAAATTTCTCTTCCAGGACACTGAGAAGGCATCTGTTGCCAATGCTTGGGGTCGGGTGTCCTGGTGCAGTAACCAGGAAGTTGCCTTTTTATGGAGGAGGAGAACAGGTCTATTTGAGGTATACCTCACCTGTGGACCAGATTCAGGAAAATATCTCTGTGAAGCATCCATTCGTGGTTGTTTGAGATGGTCTTGCTTAGGTAATCTGCCTAGGAGTTGGGCAGGGAGAGCCCAAGCTGAAAATGTTAAACAGATGGATCCAAGGCTGTGGCTCCTCCCACTCTCATAATGCCCTGCTACCCTCTAATTCCCAGATACAGTTTGCCACCATACTCCTGAGCTACTCCTACCAAGGTGGAGAGAAAACCACCCTAACTTCCTCCACGATCAAACCAGGTAAAGGATGGCGAGTGGGAAATGTGATGAATGAAGACATAGGATAACACAGATGACAAGTTATGGTAAGTACATAACTCTACCTGATGTTATCCATGTCTTTATTCATCACCACACGGTCAGAGCCCCCAACTACCATACATCCTAGGAGGCCTCAAGGTGTGAAAAATACACTACTTTATCCAACAGGTAGCTAGATAATGAATTCACAGCATGTAAATCAGTAGGACACACAGAATAATAATACACTTTTTTTCTAAATAAGCAGAAGGAAATAAAAAATTCAAAATATCAACAGCAGTGTATTCAGATCCATCCCCTTTACAGAACTTTTTATGTGCATCTGTTGCTATTCACGAAAAGCCTTGCTCCTCTGATTGCTTACTGCCAGGAGTCAGAGGATTTCCTTACATGGAAAACCTCCTGTTTCAGGCATCCTCTCCAGAAATCCTGATGCAAAATCTTCATTTTGCCATTTTCCTTCTGCAAAGCCTGGGTTTCACAATAAACTTCAAAGTCTTTTCTGACTCCTTTTCAGGGCCATGTTTTTCTGGGGTGCAAGATTCAAACGGTGCCTATGCTGACATCCCTGCCTCCTTCCAAGGCCTTGACACTTATTTCCTTCTTTCAAACTCTTCTTCCTCTAGAGTCTATTACAGCCAGGGAGTGACAGCTCTGGGATTCATGGCCTCCACCATCCCTATCCTCCCTCTGGCCAAACTCCAAAAGAAAGTTTCAGAAGTTCCTGAAGTCAGTTTGGCTTCAACATATGCATCCCCTAACATCTGTAGTTTCTCTTCTACCTTGTCTCAAGAAGGAACCTCACTGGTGGATCCAGCAGTTGTCTCTAAACCCAGGGATCCCTTTTCATTCCTCTCTTCTCTATCAGGAGCTGTTCACAGACTCTTCAGATGTGGGATAGGAAGCGGCTTCAGGCTTTCAAAGTATTTACAGATAATACCACAGTGATGTGGTATGTGAACAAATGGGGGAAACAATACCTTACCTTCTTTGCTGGTTGACACTCCTGCTGTGGGATCTTGCTGTCCAGTATCAAGTGACTCTTCAAGCAGTTTACATTTCCTTAGGACAAAACACTGTGGCAGACACTCTGAGTGGGTCCTTAACTCAATCCCATGAATGGATGCTTCATACGGATGTGTTTCTGGAAACTGTCCACCAGTGGGGTACTCCTCAAATAGATCTACTTGTCTCCCCCCTGAACAATTTTGTCAGAGTCCCAGGCCCTCTGGTTTGCAAGGTGGGCACCCTACCTTCTTGGAAGGGGATATTTCTTTGTGTGTTTCCTCCCCTTCCCCTTATTCCAAAAGTTCTGTTCAAATTTCAACAAGATGCTCCCAAAATCTTTTTGGTGACTCCTGTTTGGAGAATACAGCACTGGCTCCCTCTTTTTCTCCATTTAGCCAGGGGCAATCACCACAAGTTACCTCACAGGATGGACTTTCAAAGGACAATGGATCTCCTCTATCCCCACCTGTCCACTCTTCAAATGACACTGTGGTTGATAGAAACAAATGTCTCTGTGGAATCAAAATCCTGAGGATGTGCTTAGGGTCCTGCAGGAGGCCAGGAAACCCAACAGTAGGAAATCTTACTTAACCAAATGGAAAAGGGTTTTGTGTTTTTCTCAAAACCTGGATCCATTTTCTGTGGATATTTCTTTGGTTCTTTCTTATCTGTGTGAATTCCTCAATGGTGGGCTGGCTTATTCCTCTGTTAAGGCCCATTTATCAGCTATCTCTGTCTGTCTTCATCTCCTCCTTTACCTTCTAGATTTCAGGCTAAACACTTCCCAAAATGTGTCCTTCATATAAGGCCTCCCAGGAAGTCTGTTCCTCCTCCCCCCTGGGATTTTGCTTTTGTTTAGGAAAAGCAAACCTGTGCTTCTTTCGAGCCTGCAGCTTCATGGGTGTCTGAGCTTCAAGCCCTTATGGCGTGTCCTCCTTTTTTTCATAAGTACAGGGTGTCCTTGTGTACTAATCCTTTTATGCCCAGGGTGGTGAATGAGCTGTCCCTTAATCAGTCTATTAATCTGCCCACTTTTTATCTTCTCTGCAATCTGCCAGTGAAAAGGTGCTGCACACGATGGATGTGCATAGACCACTCCGATTTTATTTGGATAAGACAGACTATTAGGAAATCTGATCAGCTCCTTGTTTCCTTTCATTCTAGGTCCTTAGGATTAGCTGTATCCAAGCAAACTATTTCTTCTTGGATCTCAAACGCTACAGTGGATATAAAAAGTGTACATACCTCTGTTAAAACGCCAGTTTTTTATGATATAAAAAAGAGAGACCACAATAAATAATTTCAAAACTTTTCCCACCTTTAATGTGACCTATAACCTGTACAATTCAATTGAAAAACAAAAATCTGTTAGAGGAATAAATATAAAAAATAAAAAATATACAATAAACTGGTTGCACAAGTGTGCACACCCTTAAACTACTACTTTGTTGAAGCACCTTTTGATTTAATTACAACATTCAGTCTTCTTGGGTACACACCTGCCATCAGTTAGAGAGACTGATTAACCCCAAATAAAGTTCAGCTGTCACAGTAGGATTTTCCTGACATTTACTCAGTTGCCTGCAACAGCAAAAGCCATGGTTCGAAGAGAGCTTACAAAGCATCAAAGGGATCTCATTGTTGAAAGGCATCACTCAGAAGGGTACAAAAAAATGTCCACAGCACTGGATATACCATGAAACACAGTAAAGACAGTCATCAAAAAGTGGAGAAAATATGGGACAACAGTGATGTTGCAAAGAACTGGACGTCCCTCCAAAATTTATAAGACAAGATGAAAACTGGTCAGAGAGGCTGCCAAGAGGCGGTCTACAGCAGGTCAGAAAAAGCTGCAAGAATTTCTGGCAAGTACCCGTTGTGTACTACATGTGACAACAATCTCCCATATTCTCCATATGTATGGGGTAGGGCTGCAAGACGGAAGCCTTTTCTTACACAGACAAACATCCAGGCCCGGCTAAATTGGCAAAACAATACATCAAGTCTCCCTAAAGCATGTGGGAAAATGTGTTATGGTCTGATGAGACCAAGGTTGAACTTTCTGGCCACAATTCCAAAAGGTATGCTTGGCGCAAAAACAACACTTCGCATCACCAAAAGAATACCATCCCCACGGTGAAGAATGACCGTGGCAGTATCATGCGTTGGGGTTGCTCTTCAGCTGGAACTAGGGCTTCAGTCAAGGTGGAGGGAATTATAAGCAGTTCCAAATAAACTTTTGGCCCAAAACCTTCAGGCATCTGCTAGAAAACTGAAGATGAAGAGGAACTTCACCTTTCAACACGACAATGACCCCAAGCATACATCCAAATCAACAAAAGAATGGCTTCACCAGAAGAAAATGAAAGTTTTGGAATGGCCAAGCCACAGCCCAGACCTAAATCCAACAGAAATTGAGGGGTGACCTGAAGAGGGCTGTGCACGAGATGTCCTTGTAATCTGACAGATTTGAAGCGCTTCTGCAAGGAAGAGTGGGCAAATATTGCCAAGTCAAGATGTGCCATGCAGATAGACTCTTACCAAAGAAGACTGAAAGCTGTAATTAAATCAAAAGGTGCTTCAACAAAGTATTAGTTTAAGGGTGTGCACACTTATGGAACCAGCTTATTGTACACTTTTATTTTACATTTATTTCCCCAACAGATTTTTTTTTTCAATTGAACTGTACAGGTTATAGGTCACATTAAAGGTGGGAAAAGCTTTGAAATGATTTATTGCGGTCTCATTTTTTAAATCACAAAAAACTGTCATTTTACATGGATGTGTACACTTTTTATATCCACTGTATTTCTTTGTTATTCTTTTCATGGTAAGAGCCTTCCTTACTCTGTTAAACCTCATTCTACTAGGGCTGTGGCTTCTTCTGGGGGGCCCCAAGGGTTTGGATACTGACTATTCTTGAGGCAGCTACCTGGACGTCTCTGCACACATTTACCAAGCACTACAAGTTGGATGGAATCTCCAGAGCTACAGCTGCTTTTGCTAGGGCTATCCTTCATGGCTTCCGAGAGGGCTCTTGACATATGAAAGCTGTGCAAAATCTTACCATAGTGATATATGTCCTCTTCAATGTTGCACCATTCACTCCCTCCCCTCCTCCCTCTAGTACATTTCTCTTCTGGATGTAATGATTACCTCTCTCTTCCTTGGATTGGCGTTCCTACTGGGGCTCTCAGTTCTGAGGATAGCACATCCAGACATCACCTTTATGCCCTACGCTACGCAAAGAACATAAATGTGAAGTATGGTGTACCTTAAAGTAACCTAAAGTCTTTAGTACACTGGCCAGACCATCAGTCTGCCCTTGGCAGGGGATCCCCAATGTAAAGAATGCTGCAACAGCGAAGAGAAGGACATCTACGGTTATGGCAAGATTTTACATAATAAAAAGTTATGTACCTACCATAACGTTACATGTTAGTTTTCTTCTCGCCTTCTTTCTTGCTGGTTGGGTTTGGAGCTGACTCGCCCATCTTCTAAAGCTCGAGAGCTACTTACTGGCTCGAGGCCCCCCTATATCCCATGATGCCTGGCACTAGTTACCCAGATCTCGTTTGGCAAGTCTAACTGCAGACATAATAATAATAATAATAATACAGGAATCCTGTCCTAGATTGCATAAATCCTACTGGAGAGACTTCTAGTCAGAAGGAATAGCCAGAGAAGACTCAGCCAGTGAGAAAAACATAAGGAACTCTTCTCGGTCTACTAGGATAGGGGGATGGAGGTTGGGATGCAAGAAAGAAGGCGAGAAGAAGACAACTAACATGGAATGTTATGGTAGGTACATAACTTCTTAATGTTAAGTGGTCTATCTCGCCTTCATTCTTGCTGGCTGGGACAGCGTCCCTAGCACCTCAATCCTGGGTGGCTCATCGGAACAGACTCTTCAGAACAGTGGAACCAAAATCAGCTCTGCTCCTGGAGGCCACGTCTAGCTTATAATGTGAAATAAAGGTATGAGGATTGACCCATGTATCTGCCGCACAAATAGTTTCCATTGGCAATCTTGTCTGAAAAGCCACTGAAGTAGCTAGAGCTCTCGTGGAGTGGCCTTTCGGTTTAGCAGGAAGCTCTTTATTCCTTAGCTGATGTATAAATGTAATGATAGATGTCAACCACCTAGATGAGGTTACTTTCGACACAGATAGACCTTGTTTACCCTCAGCATAGGACAGGAACAGCTGGTCTGATTTTCTTATTTGCTTAGTTCTATGCAAGTAAAAGCGTAACTGTCTGAACATCCAACTGATGCAATTTGTATTCCACCTTGTTGGAATAATTCGGAAAAAACACAGGCAGATCAATAGACTGATTCAAATTATTGTCAGAAGAAACTTTTGGAAAGAAGGATTAGTCCTAAGAGACACTCTGTCATTGTGGAAAACTAGATAAGGAGGGCGAACACAAAGAACCTGAAGCTCAAAAACTCTTCTGGCTGAAGTAATTTGCAACCAGAAAAAGGGTTTTCCAAGAAAGAAACTTCAAGGAACAAGAAGCTGCCAGTTTCACAGGGGGGCAGTATCAGAGAAGCTAAAATCATATTTAGATCCCACGGAGGTGGGGGATCTCTCACTGGGGGCCTGAGTAAAGTATTCCCTTTGAGAAAAGCTTTACAAAGCTTATGGGACATAATACTAGTATCCGATAGACCTGCATGAAAATTTGAAATTGCAGCTAACTGAGCTCTAATCGTGGCAGAAGATCCAGCACAAAAAAGTTCCGCTAAAAAATCTAAAATATGGTGCACAGGGGTTGAAAAGGGATCTATATTCCTAGCCTCTGCCCAGAAAGAGAAACGTTTCCACTTACTAGCATAAGTCTTTCTAGTGGTAGACTTGTGTGATAAGATGATTTCACGTACCGAGTGGGAGATGTTCGGAAGCCTGGCTAAGGTCGGAAGTGGAGCAACCAAGCAGTGAGCTGGAGGGATTGAAGGGATTGGTGCAGCCCGCCCGATTGATGGATCAGGAGGTCTGGAACTGGGTCCAGGGCTGCTCCAGAAGGTAATGATGCAGGAACGGGAACCAAATTTGTCGAGGCCAGTAAGGGGCAATGAGGATCATCTTGCATACCAATGAGGTAGCTTTCTATATCAATTTGGGAATCAGGGAGAACGGAGGGAATGCATAAAGAAGTCCCTGAGGCCAATTGTGAACTAGAGTGTCTCTGGGGGAGTGTCCGGGAAGAGGGAGGAGAGAGAAGAAATTGTTGCACTTGCTGTTGAAGCGGGTGGCAAAAAGGTTGCAGCAAGGCTGACCCCATTTGCATAAGATTTGGTCCACCACTGTCTGATTGAGAGACCACTCGCAAGGCATGAGAATTGCTCTGCTCAGCCCGTCCACTATAACGTTGGACTTCCCAGGGATGTGCGCTGCTATCAGAAACTGCTGGGAAGAGATCGCCCACTGCCAGAGTCTGAGTTCTTCTCGACATAGGGGGGTAGGACCTGGTTCCGCCCTGCTTGTTGATGTACCACACTATCGACATATTGTCGGTTTGAATTGCAATGGTCCCGGTAGGAAGAGAGTTGTGAAGAGTTTGCAACGTCAAAAGCACTGCCCTCATCTCCAAGACATTGATATGCAGATGGTACTCGTGAGGCTGCCAGGTGCCTTGGACTGTTCTGCCCTGAAAATAACCCCCCCCCCACCCGATCAGGGAGGCATCCGTGGTCACCATAGCCGCTGGAGGAGGAAGAGCAAATGGTCTGCCCTGTGGTACTGATGGGGAAACCATCCACCAAGCAAGTTGGTTTTTGCATGTCTGTGTGATCATTATTTTGTGAGACATTGGAAGTTGCTGGAAAGACCATTGGGTGAACAGCATTCACTGAAGAATCCTCATATGAAAACTGGCGAGGGGGACTAGTATGATAGCCGCTGCCATGAGACCCAAGGTCTTTAGGACGAATCTGGCCTGAATTTTTTTGCATCTTAAGACATGGACATGTCAGCGAATGTCTAGCACTCTGTCTAATGGAAGTCTCGCTGACATGTCCTTTGTATTTAAGTTTGCGCCTAAAAATTTAATAGATTGACAAGGCGACAATGCAGACTTTTCGAAATTTATTGTGATGCCTAGTTTGGAGCAAGTTTGGATGGTGTAGTCTCTGGCTCGCAGCAGGTGATGCCTGGTGGTTGCAGTAAGGAGTCAGTCGTCTAAATATGGAAACACCTGGAATCCTTGCCGTCTCAGGTGAGCGGTAACTACTGCCAAACATTTGAACACCCTGGGGGCTGTGGTGAGACCAAAGGGCAGAGCTCTGAACTGATAACTGGCTCCCAGCAGGAAGCGGAGGAATCTTCTGGAGCATCTGTCCATTCTGACATGGTAGTACGCGTCCTGAAGAATTATGGAGCACATCCAATTGTCCTGACCTAGAAAGGGTAAAATGGACTGTAGCGTGACCATCTGGAACTTCGTTCTTTGAACAGACCTGTTTAGTCTGCTGAGATCCAGAATGGGTCTCCAGTCCCCTGTCTTTTTTGGTACCAAAAAGAACCTAGAGCAAATTCTGGATCCTTGCTGGTCTGCCGGGACTGGCTGGATGGCTTTTTCTTAGCAGTTTTGAAATTTCTTGAACTGCTTGAACCCTTAGATTGGGTGGAACATCTGGAAGGGATTTGTTGGGAACGTAGGGAGTGCAAAAGAAAGGGATTTTGTAGCATTCAGATATGATAGACAGTACCCATTTGTCTTGTGTTATACTTTTGTTAGGCTTTTGGGTACAGCGATAATCTTCCACTGACTGCCTCCGAAGGTGGACAGCCGGGCAGCACCTCAGGGATGCTGGAAGGGCTTGTCAGAGAAAGATTCTCTTTGGCCCTGATTTTGTGGACCCCCTCTGCCCCGAGGGTGGCGTCTATTGTTCCCTCCTCTGCCCCTGGAGGGGAACTCTCCACGTGTGTCAGGCACGGCTCCCTGGGGTTTCCGGAACCACATCTTCCCACTCTTCTGACCCTTGGGATACGGTCTTGAAGGAGTGGAAAAACAGACTCCCACAGCAGAGAGAGTCTTGCCTTCCTGCTCACACCTGGTAAGGGTATCCTTCACCTGTGGTCCAAAAAGAGCAGAACCATCAAAGGGGGTGTTTGTGAAATACGCCCTGAAGGGTTCCGCAAAGTTACATAACCGCATCCAGGCATGCCTCCTCAAGGCCATGCCTGTACCTGCGGCCCTACTCGCACCATTGGCTGCGTAAGAGACGAGCGCATGGAGGAGTTTACTACCGAATTAAGAGTCGCCAGCTAGGAGGCAACCTTAGCCTGGACTCCCGCAGTTGAGGGATCTTGAAGGGCATCTCCTAGCTCTTTAATGAGGCGGGTAAAGTGGCAGAAGTAGCTCAGCGACCTCATGGAGAAGGTCGCTGATGCAAACATCCACTTCCCATATCCGTCCATCGTCCTAGATTCCTTATTTGGGAGATAAACAGACGAAGAAGTTTCAGCCAACTCCTTTTTTGTGGCCGCTGCTACCACCACGGCATCAACGGGAACACCCTTAGTCAGAAATTGCTTGCCTTGTGGTGCAGTAATAAATTTTGTGGGTCTTCAGGGGGTTGGTTCCACTGTGTCTGGGGCTGACCACGCCTTCCGAGCCACCACAGACATCAGTGGATCGAAAGGCAGAGACACACAGGAGTTCGAGGGTCGGGAACCAAACGTGTCCAGGAATACCGACTCATCCTCGGAAGGGTTAAGGGTAGTCCAGTTTCCCCTCTGCCTAAGTATCTCAAGGATGTCTGAGAAAGAGATGTCCTCAGAGGGGGATCTCGGGCCCTTCCGAATCCTCCAAGTCGGTATCTGAAGTGACAGACTCAGGGAAGTCAACATGCTTCTTCTTGCATTTCCTCTTTCGGGGGGGCTCCACTGAATGATCGGGGAAGGCCTCGGAAGAGGAAGATACACCCAATGGGGTGTCCTGGAGCACTTGTTCCCCACGCTTGGGGTCTGGAGGAGGGGCAGACGCAGGAACCATGGGGGGGAGGAGCCGATGAGGCTGATCGTGGGGCTGACTCTGAGGCCAACACACTCCTCATGACCTCGAAGGCGCCCCCTCCTGATACCGGAGAAGGCTCCGGCGAGACCGGGATCCTTCCCGGCACAGAGAGAGACTGCTCCGAGGCTGATGTAGGAGCCAAACTCACCTGCGCCAAAGCTCCGACAGAGAACGGGGTCGGACAAGGGTCCGATGCCACTCGCCCCCTCGGAACAGACGAGGGAGTCTCGGCGCCCAGATCCCTCCAAGGATGGCACCATGGATGAGATCGGAGCCGACGACGGAACCAAAAGGGTAGGTATCGGCTCTGACGGTTCCACGATCTGAGCCCCAGCAGCTCCGGCTCCGAACTCGAGAGATGAGTCGAAGGAGGAACTACTGCAGAGACAAGCGGAGCCGAACCCTGATAAGGGAAGGCTGGATAACATTTTAGCCAGGGCCTGCGATTTTAGGAGCCTGTTCACCACTCTCTCCAAATCATGGTCAGATAGTCTAGAAGACCGAGAAGAGTGGGATCGGTGACTTCGCTGCGGCTGTAACAGAGGCGACCCTGGAGCAGAGTGTATCGACTCTAGGGATGGAGACCTAGAGCGTTTACGACTCCCTGATGGTTCCGACACCAGAGTCGGGGCCGAGTGGGAGATAGGTACTTTGATTCCAGTCGGAGCCGAAGCAGAAGCCACACCCGACTGCTCTGAACTGGGAGCTGGCGGCTTCGTTGGTTTAGAAGGTTTCACTGACTGAACCTTAGCCGGTGACCCTTCAAGTTTGAGCAAACCCCTAAGGATTAGCTTATTCCTACGCTCCTGCAGGACTCTTGGACTAAAGGCATGACATACCGAACAAGAGTCCTGCAGATGTAGGGCGCCCAAACAGTATACACAAGAAGTGTGACCATCTGTCAGTGACATCTTCTGACAGCATGAGTCACACTTTTTGAATCCAGATACTTTCGTATCTTTGGACATACCTGTAAATGGAAAAATCAATTTACAGAGAACAAGTAACAAAAGGGAAATAGGTAACTAGTAAAAAAACACACACAACACAAGTTACCACACCCTAACAGCACACACACTCTATTATCTAAGAAAAGGTAATTAGACCTATTAATCTACCACAATTTCTAACAAATAAACTATTACATAAAAGACTGAAACAAGGATTAGCCTCTAACTAAAAACGGCTACCTTTAAAAATAGAAACGGGGAGGGGGGAGGGGAAAACTCTCTAACAAGAAAACGAGTTTTCAAGGGAAGGAGACTAAATACAAATAGCTAACTATAACTACTGAAAGTACACTAACTACCTTAAACACCAACTATAATATAAAATATTTTTATACAATGACAATAAAATTGAAAAATATGACCTGAGCCAGTAAAAGCAACCTCGCAGCAGAAGCGGCAAATGAGATCTGGGTATCTAGCGCCAGGCATTATGGGATATAGGAGGGTCTCGAGCCAGTAAGTAGCTCTCGAGCTTTTGAAGATGGCAAGAGTCGGAACCCAACCAGCAAGAATGAAGGCGAGACAGACAACTTAACATCTATACTTATCTTTGTATTTCTAATTATCCAGCGTTCTCGCTCTGCACATCTCCACACTGGATCATGTTTATCTGTACCTATATAATGTTTGTGCTACTATTAATTCTACTGCAACTGAATAAAGGACCATAACAGAACTAAGTTGGTCCTCTTGCAAAAATAAAAACTAAACAAAATAAAAACATATTTAAAGCACATTCTGTAACCTCAGGGGGCGGGTGGCATTTCAACAGCTCTATCACAACAATTAAACAAACCAAAAAACAACTAGTTACCAAATACAGCACAGAAAATTAAAAGACTTTTTGACAAAAAGTCTTCATTTACACATTTGTTGCTTCGTCTGTATCCTACAACACAAAGTAGGAACTTCACATAAATGATTAAAAATTTTAAGCTACTTGCCACATTCAATGGAGCTTTTAAGAAGTAAATAATTCAAAACAAAACATCTTAACAGGCAGGCTGTGAATGCTGAGTTGATATTTCGGACCTAGGACAGCCTTCACTATTTTGTTTGTGCAGGCCCTCCAAACTGACCAGTGCCACAACTGTAGCCAGAATGAATCCCTTAGTTACTCATCACAGTAACAAAAGCACTTAACTAGCGAGGTGACATGACTGTCAATACCCAAAGCTGAAACTTGAGATTAGGCAAAGGAAAGATGAAGTACATATGGTGCTTCCTTGTTCTAAAGACTGCAACTTTAATACTTTACTGGGGGTGGGACAGTATTCAAATTCCAAGACATCTATGCAAAAAGTAAGAGGCACAAAAGCATACTAGTTTCTGACTTTTAACATCTATATTTAAAAGGAATGCGCTAAGACATTTCAGAAGCCAGTCCTTGTTACGTAGCAGCATCAGTACTTTGTCATTCAGCCTTCAATCCTTATATCACAAACAAAAAATTTATAAAATCAGTGGTTCATCAAAATCCGAGAATGGCCAAAACACAGGATCAACATTTTATGCCTCTCTGGGTTAATATATTCATGTAAACACAAATGAGAAGAAAATAAATTAAAAAGTCAACTGTTAAAAAAATGTCATTTGTTTAAATCATTAGAAATTAACTTGCCATCAAACCAGTCAATGGCTGCCTTTGCAGAAGGAGGATCGTCAAAAGACACGGTTGCTTCTCCCTTCGATTTGCCTGTTGCCTTATCTGTATACAAGTTAATCATTGGCTTGCCAGTTTTCTTATTTATCTATGTACACAAAAGAAATAGACATTACACGACAGATCCAAAGAATGTGCAATTCATACCTCATATCTCCCGCAACAACATTCTGCACTTCAATATGCATACTAAATTCTGAAGTGTACATATTTTTGTGATGTGTGCTCTTACTAGAGCAATTGTTTTTCCTCAAGTCAACTTGCGATTTTGATTTTAACTGCAAAACAATAAATACAATAGCAAATTAAACTTTTCTAATCCATTTGGTATTTAAATAAATGATCAGAAACTTGACAAATGTACTAGTTTTAAATATGATATACGGCCTACTCCCATATTTTACCTTACACTTGAGGCTGGTTAGCACCGTAGATAAATTACAATCTCCACAGCACTATCTGATGATGGCAAGTTTTGCAGTGATGCAGAGCTCTGGAGCAGAATTTCTCTTAGGTGCTCCCTACAGGTGGATCAGATCTTAAAAGACTCCAGGGTGAAGTGTGTGCAGGCGGTCAATCATGGTCCTGCTGACTGTCTGCAATAAGGTTTTGCTCCGATAGAACTTATGCAGCCACAAAGTTAGGATGAGTTGAACTACTACTTCCCAGGCCATCACAGCCAGTCTGCAAAAGGAATTAAGATATGGTGTATCCACTTGTTTATGCACCGCATTACTGTTATTTTGTGTACAGTGACAACGGTCCTTGGGACAAAGGATGACTCAAAGCATTGATGACAGCCAACATCCCACTGACATTTAAGTGCCGGCTACAAGGATCCTACAGAGCTTGCACTTTTACCCCTTTTGATACTTCACATATGGCATGGGGTGCTGGGATTAGAACAGAGAATGAAAGACCTGGCCAGCAGGCAATCTAGTCAACATACCTTGCAGTTTTGCCTCTTTTGAAACTGCTCCACACACCCAGTCTGAATCATCTGTTCTAAAAGGTTGAAAAGGAGATGGAAAGGTGAATGGGAGACCTGGATTTTGAGAGAACTGGTCTACCCAGGACAGAATGTCCTTTTCAAATCCCAAATTAGGAATTTGAAAAGATGAAGGATAAATGTACAAAGTCCAGACTAACCTAAGGTGCCACTTTATTGTTCTCATGTAAAGTCTGGCTAGGGGAACAAAAGAATCATGGAAGCCACATACACTAGAATACGGAGAAAACCCCTAGCAGATGACTGATTTTAAGTGGAGAAATTCAAAGAACTTTTGGAACATTTCTACTTGGGTCTATAAGAAGAAAGGCCCTTTTTAGGGGAGAATCTAAAAACACCCCTGGAAAACAATTCTGAGACACGAGACACAGGATGACAGAAGATTTCTGTTACTTCACTGGAAAATCCAGACTGAGTAGAAGACTGAGAACTTCTCAATGACTCTTCACAACTGGAAAGCCTGCAAATAAAGCAATCATCCATAAAGAAAAAAAAAAATCTGACTGCTGGAGCCAGACACTAACCGTCTTGAAGCTACAGATAAACAGGAAGACAAATTATGCAAGCCAGATGCAGAAAAACCTAAAAATATGAAGTGAATGTCGATGGTAGTGAGACGTTAAGCACCTTTTAAATCCACCTTTACCATGGAAGCTAGTAATAAAAAAAAAAAAAAAAAGTAGCAGGGTCTGAAGGGGCAACATTTCCAAGTTTGGAACCTTTACAAAATGCTGAGAAAGGAGACTAACAACTCTCTCCAAGCCACTTCTAACTGGCACCAGAAAAATCCTTGAATAAAATCTTTTGCCCCTCTGATCTGCAGGAACTGGTGTACTACTCCCTGAAATAAAACATAGCTGTGCAAGACAGTACAGTTGTACAAGATCTTACCTAACAACAATGTCCTACTTACAATGAAAAGTATATCTACTGCTATGGTAACATTTTACACAACTATATCATTGTCCTTGCTTATCACTGCTGCAATATTCATTACATGTGGAAGATTAGCACAGAGGACCAAGTAGCCACTTCAAGAATGCATCTCATATAAAGAACCTTGAAGAAACCGCCCAGAAGAGGCTACTGCTTTAGCTTGCCATGAAGACAAAAAGAAACTGCCTTAGAAATTCAGAGATGGTTTGCTTAGAAATTTGCAAGCCCATTGTCCTAGTAGTAACACATTACAGCTGAGTGACACTTCCAGGTGTTCTGCATTTACATCCTACTTGCACCTCTAGGTGTCAAACACTGCTTGTTCATATTTGCAATAACTCCAAAACCATACCACATGCAAAGTATTAAAGGATTTCATCTCAAGAGCTTACATAACGTCAAATGCAAGAGCATTGATACGTGACCTCAGTTTAATGCAGGCAAAGAAATATTAATGTTTGTTCATTTATTTATTTATACAGGTATGAGTCACTTAATGCCCCTCTACACAACATCTGAACTGCACTACAGGGACATGCACGCTGTCAGTTTGTCCAGAACAACGTTAAGCAGTGCACTGTATGATGTTTGCATAACGTTTTAGTCACCTAATGTTCTATTACACAGAATCTATCCCAGATGTTAAGCAACACACACCTAAATTGTTATGTCATATTTTTCTAAATACATCTCAAAACCGTGTAGTGCAGATGGAACTGCTTAGCCTCATATGAAAGCTGTCAGCTGGAATTCAGCTGGCAATAAGTGTGTAAACTGAGTGATTGCTTAGATATTTGCAAATTGTTTACAAAATGTTACAAACTTAATATTTACTCTGTTTGCTGTAACTTACAAAATCCAGTTTAAGAGACGGACCCTAAAGAATACTAACACTACAAAAGTAGTTTACTCTGAAGAATTTGTAATTTACACTTCTTTAGAAACCATGTTGTGGAGTTCCCTCTCACTAGGAGATAGTGGAGAAAGAAAAAAGGAGGTGAGTTGGGTAGACTGAGCGACAACTCATCAACCATCTTAGTTATAAAAGGAAGATTAGTACATAGACGCCCTGCCTCTGAAAAATCAAAAAGGATGACCTATCATCAGAGACTGCAGTTCAAAAACTCTTGGCCAAAAATAAGGCCACCAACAAAACAATCTTCCAGTGCAATGTTGCAATGAAGAAGCAGGATTGAAAGGAGCCAGAGTTGGCTTTTATGAACAAAATTAAGATCCCAAGAAGGAGTAATAGGTTTTCTTGGTGGCCTGACACGTAGGATGTCTTTAAGAACTGTTAACGAGAGGCCAATGGTGGGCTCCCAGGAGAAACAAGCAAAAGTTGCTGACAAGTGAATTTTAACAGAAGAATATGCTAGGACAGCATGGCACAGTTCACACAAGAAAGGATCAAAGGAACCTCCACTCTAATTTTTACATATCTTTTGAGTTTCTAATACCATGACGGGAATGGACCCTATTCCTAATTCAAAGTACAATTAAAGTTCATGAAATTAGTATTGTTTCAATCTTTGATGTTAGCCAAAACTGCTCTTCGTAGCACACACAAGGTGCCCAGTAATGACTCCTCCTGCAATTCGTATGGAGTTACATGGATTGGTAATGTATCTAAATACGATTGTAGATTCTTTTTTTATAAGACCCGTTGCGCCCACTACTATTAGAACTGTCTGGTTATCTTTCTTCCATATTGCTCTTGTTTCTGCCTGCAGATCCTGATACTTTACTCTCTGTACGCAAGACACTGTAGTCACTGGGTGTGATGATTTCAATGATCAATGTTACTCTTGTCTTCTTTTCTTGGACCACTATATCCGTTTTTCTAGCATTTATCATTTGAACTGTTGGTAATGGGTGATCCCATGTGATATAAACTTTATTTTCTATGATGCTTTGTGGCTCATGTTTCCAGTATTTTTCAGCCACTTCAATACCATGTTTGCACAATCCCCAGTGCAACAATCTTGCCGCATTATTATACCTTTCAGTATACAGTCCTTCTGCCATTAGTATGTCGCAACAAACAACAAGGTGTGCAACTGTTTCCAAATCGGTTTTAAAAAACCTACATTTGCCTGTTTCTCCCACATGTTCAATGGAATTTGTAAACCAAGTCTACGCAAGTCTACTGTCTTGGGCTGACAATATTAACCTTTCATCTCTTGGTTTGAATTCGCCTCTTCTTAACCGTCTCTGCGTTTGTTCCTGATCAACATGAGGTTCTTCCAGAAGTTTTCTACACTTGCAACTATATTTATGCTTTTTCCACATTTCTTGCCTTCTCACCTGGTCCTTCACCTTATATTCTTTCTTTTGTTTTTTTGGCACATTCAGTTGCTGCCTGATTTTTTTCATCTACTTCTGGTTTGAATGCCATTCCTGCCGATATCCTTCTGCTAAATTAAGCAGAGAAATCATCTTATTCTCCTCATGTTTCAGAACGTTCACTACACTTGGGTCTTGTGAGTTCCGCAGATATGTGTGGAATCCCACAGTTGCAGATCTACACATATAATCAATTTCAAGGAGACCCATCCATCCTTCGGAACGGGGAATATATAATCCTGGTATACACTGATTTTTACAAATCATTTGGTGAGCATAAAGCATCCTTTTTGCTTTCCTACCCAATAAGTTTTGGAGCCAGTCAAGCACTACAAAACTGTAAGTTAAGACAGGAAGAGCAAAGTGGTTTATAGCTTAGATTTTGGTCCTAGATGTCAACACTGTTTTCAGAATTAAAGTCTTCTAAAGTATTCCTTGCTAAGTTTTATTTGCATTTGTTCATGTTTTACTGTTGATCTTTCATCAGTTCCCAAATACTTATGCACTCCCTCTTGCTCAAGATCTTTTATATCACATTCTTGTCCTGAACTGATGTTTTCCTGGTGCTGCAGTTTTCCCTGCTTTAAAGGTTGCTTTTACACACTTATCAAGACCAAATGACATTCTTGTATCATCTGAAAAAGCGGTGACAACCTGCAGCAGTACTTTAAGTTCTTCATATGATGAGCTATACCATTTTAAATCAATGACAAAGAGAAGATGAGAAGTCTTTACATTTTGTTGTTTTTTTAGGAGCCAAATTATAGCCATGGTGTAAGCTAAGTAAACAGCTTAATGGGTTAATGGCAGGGCAGAATAGCAATGGTGAGAGTCACCCTGAAATACCTCCCTTTGAATTTTTATCACCGGGATAATCAGTCCTTTATCATGGCTTAATTGCAAAGTGGTCTGTCACTGTTTCATGGTCACTGTAACGTAGTCAATCAGTGTACAGTGCATCATACATTTTTAAGCACTCTTTTATCCATGAATGTAGGACACTATCAAATGCTTTATTTACAGTCACTCCATGCCATACTTAAATTCTTCCCCTTTTTACAGTTCTATAGTATAGACTATTTAACATGTCTCAACTCCTTCGCTCAACGCTTTCTGGAATTCATAAACACCAATGCTCTGGATCAACTTATCCATACCCCCACCAAGGGTAACAATATCCTACATCTAGTCATTACCAAAATGAGTGACTGGTGTTCCACACCTGAAGTCAATGCCTCATTGGTCCGATCAGACCATAAACCAATCATCCTAGATAGCCACATCCTGCCCCCTCCCCCCCATTAAGGAAACCACAGTAAAAAATTTCTCCAAAGCCAAGTTCATGCTTCTTGAGACGGAAGTGGCGAACTTCATGACACCCATGCAGATGGACAATACAGTTACCACTACTGAATCCGGCACAATTGCATTTTATAACCTCTCACATGAGTGCATGGATAGTGCTATCCCAAACAGAACCAAGACACTATCCTCCAAAAAAAGGAAGCCAATTTGGTGGTCTCCTGCCATAAAAAACAGTACAACAGAAGGAAGAAACTTTTGCAAAAGAGTAAAATCCTTGGTCAGTCTCAGTAAAAAGCTGTGATCCCTGATAAAATAATCAAAGGCTAGTTACGAAAACAAAATCGCCACTGATTCTAAAGACAGCCACAAAGCATTCTATAGCTATGTCAAGAATCACAATGGCAACACTCAGATCTGCTCTGAGTTACAGCACAATGGCACTAAATATACAGACCCAACTGATATTGCCAACACCCTGGCAGATAGGTTCAGTGCTAACTTTACCCCCCCCCCCACCCCCTAAAGGGCCCATCTCTATACCGGAAGAATGCAAAGTTCCTGTAATCACGGCTGCACAGGTAAAAAACACACTCTCCAAAGCCAAGAACACAGCATCCATGGGACCAGACAACATCCCAGGCTGCGTTCTACATGAACTACAGAACTAACTGGCACCCCACCTAAGTACCATGTTCAATCATAGCCTCACCTCAGGCTTTATGCCCGCTGAATGGCACACAGCGACTGTTATCCCACTCCACAAGGGGGGAGCCACCACAGACCCCGGGAACTACCGCCCCATTAACCTGACGAGCCTGGTCTGCAAGGCCATGGAACGTATCATGGAACTTAAAAACAAAGACATTGGTACTCTCCAAACTCTGGACCCCACCCAGTTCAGGTTTGTAAAAGGCAAATCATGTCTCCTAAACCTGACAGACTTCTTTGAAGCAGTCACCAAAGCCGTAGACGAGGTTAAGGTGGTTCACACAGCCTATCTAGATCTTGCCAAGGCTTTCAACACCATTCCCCCACTCTGGAATTAAAGATAAACTCACTAAACTAGGTATAAATCCCTATGTCACAAGATGGGTTGCCAACTGGCTCACGGACAGAACCCACAGTGTGAAAGTAGCAGACTCCAAATCCGACTTCAGACCAGTGACAAGTGGAGCACCACAGAGTTCAGTCCTGGGTCCTTCTGTTTGGTATCTACTTATCTGAAGTACAGGCCAACACAGAAGGTCTTTGGCTAATGAAGTTCGCAGATGACTGCAAACTAGGAGCCATAATCGAAATTCCTAATGATGTGGGCATCCTACAAAAGGGCCTCATTGAGACAGAAGCCTGGTGTCAAAGCCATGGCCTCAAGCTCAATGCCAAAAAGTGCACTATCATCCCCTCTGGTAAAAACGCTGTACCCATGAAATACAACACAGGCAGTAGTATACTTAACACCGAAAGTGTCATAAGAGACCTTGGGACACAGGTGGACAGTAGTCTCTCCTTTGATAAGCACATCGCCACAGTAATCAGGAAATCCTGAGGGGGGGGGGGGGTAAAGTTAGCAATGAACATATCTGCCAGGATGTTGGTAATATCACTTGGTTCTGTATATTTAGTGCCATTATGCTGTAACTCAGGGAAGATCTGAGTGGTGCCATTGAGATTCTTGACATAGCTACAGAATGCTTTGTGGCAGTCTATAAAATCAGTGGCAATTTTGTTTTCATAACTAGCTTTGGAGGATTTTATGACTGATCTCTGTCTTATTGAGGCTGACCAGGGAGTTCTTCCAGTCATGGGATTTTACTCTTTTTGCAACAGTATCTTTCTTCTGTTGCAGAGTTTGTTTATGGCAGGGGACCACCAGATTGGCTTCCTTTTTTTGGAGGATAACATCTTGGTTCGGTTAGGGATAGCATGATTCATGCACTCAAGTGCTTATAAAATTGCATTTGTGTAGGATTCAGCAGTCGTCCTCTATTGTCCATCTGCATGGGTGCCGTGAAGTTTGCCACTTTTGTCTTAAGAAGCGTGAAGTTGGCTTTGGAGAATTTTTTTATGGTGGTTTCCCTAATGAGGGGTGGGATGTGGATGTCTAGGCTAATTTGCTTGTGGTCAGATCTGACCAACGAGGAATTGACCTCTGGTGTGGAACACCGGTTGCCCATGTTGGTAATGACCAGGTCTAGGACATTGCTGCCCATGGTGGGGGTGTGGATAAGTTGATCCAAGGCGTTGGAATTTATGAATTCCAGAAAACGTTGAGCAAAAGAGTTGGTAAATGAGTAGTTTTCCTAGTTAATGGTGGGGTAGTTGAAATCATCCATTATTAGGGTGTTGGGTTGTACCCTAATACTTTCCAGTGTATCAAGAAATGAGGAGTGAGAATCCTGGGGCATGGTTGGGGATCTGTAGGAAGTTACAATTTGGATTGCGGTCTTGCCCAAAGTTAGTTGCACTTGGATAATCTCGGATGCATTATGCTGAGCAACTAGCCTGGAGATGTGGATATCCTTAATGAATATGGACATGCCTCCATGTTTAGTGTTTCGGTCCAGGTTAGGTGGCCGAAAAGTGTGGTATGAATTATAGCCTGGTAATGCAGGGGTGCTCTCTGGAGCCTTGAACCAGAGCTCTGTCTCTGCACAGATGTCGATGTTCTCCATTTTAAGCAGTGCCTTGAGTGAATAGATTTTGAAGTTTAGACTTCTAGCATTGAGTAGCATTACCCACAGATTTTGCTTGCTTGTACTGGTTACGGTGGTGAATTTGTAATTTGAACCTTGCCTAAAAAACGTACTATAGGGGTGGCAAGAGCCTTAGCCAGTATCCCAAGGACGACAGGTGCAGGCCATCTCTTGCAAAGCATCGTGGTCTGTCGATCATGTCATCCCAGGCAGACAGATACTGGATCCCCTTAGAATGATACCAGAAGCTTAGCCAATTGTTGAAGTCAATCATTTTGTCCTGTACTGTGGTATCATTCTGGGTGACGGCAGGATGCTACTCAGGGCTAGGGTCATACCTGCCTGGGCTACAAGATTGGACAGCTCCTCCATGTCTCTTTTCATGTAGTCCAGGGAGGTACGTCTCAGATCAGTCACACCAACATGGACAATGAGAAAGTCATATTTGTACTTTTTGTGGAGTGACCCGAGTGCGTGCATTATGTGGTGGATCCTGGCACCAGACAGGCAGCTGAGAGTAACTTTCTCCTTGTTTAGCCTAGTGAGTGGAACATCAGTGTGTGCCTGACTATAGAGAGTCACTTATGACTAGAGTGTTTGGTACGTTGAGTGGCACATTAGTTTGTGGGCTGTGTGTTATTTGGGTTGTGTTTGGGAGTGGAAGTTGCTTGCGTTTCTCCTTTGGAGGTCTTTGTTGCTTGAGCAGATTTTTATTGAGAGCCTCCGCAAATGTAGGTGTGTGTTTTGTGTTGCTGTGTGTGTGTTTTGGTGGTGTAGGCTTTGAGGGACTATGTGATGAGTGCGGTGTGGTGCAAGTGTTTAACTTCTCCTCTTGACTGTCTTAGTCCAGTTTTGGGTGAGGAGAGCTTTGCTTCCAGTTTGGCTATATAAGTGCCTCTCTCACAGGCTGTAGTGTTGGGTGGTAGGAGGAGAGGGTTGTGTGTACACGAGGCAATTGCTGCACTGCCCCAAGATGCCCAGATTCATCAGGTAGACAGGAGAAAACACTGGGAGCTGACCCTTAGACATGCCTGGATAGGTGCTTATTTATTAAGTACTAAAACTGTTTTCCTCTAGACAAGTGAGGAAAGTTGGAGTGCTGTAGTAATTTGTAGCTTATTTAGTGCTTACAATGAGTTCTGAACAAGTGCTGAGCTCAAAGAAACAGATTTGAGTGCTAAAACTAAAAAAACTGTCTAGTTCTAAGGAAAAATTTGAACAGCAGGCTTTATGGCGCCAGGAATAGTTTAACCCTAGCTAAGCGGCGATGCATAGTGTATATTTTTTTATATAACAGTAGCAAATGAGCAAACTGATTTAAACAAATTAACCAATAAAAAGCTAAACACTGAGCCCCATTACAGCAGTCTTCGATCAGACAAGTTATAACTGCACACTCCTGCCACTAGGGTGCAGGGGAACCTTCTCCAAAAAAAAAAAAAAAAAAAAATGGTCTGGATTAGTGCTCAGGTTATACAAACAAAACTATATTCAGCAGGTCTGAATTTAGTCTATGCTACAGCAAACAAGGCATACCAATTTCAGAAATAAACAGTTCAAATAAGCAGGCACAATAAGCCTTTAAACAGAAACCCCCAGCTGAGAAGGGCAGAATCTACCCTCTCCTCCCATAAGAGTGCAGACCACACCGTCTTAATGTAAAGTAACTGGCCCGAAGCCCAAATGCTTAAACCAGAACTAATACACTCTTAAAATAACAGACACTAAAGCCTTCAATCAGCAACTCCCAACTTAGAAGGAAGTAAGCTACCTGTCCTGCTACAACAGTGCAGACCGCAAACCTTCTTAATGTAAAGCAACTGGTCTGAATCCCAAGTGCTTCAACCAAAGGCTTAGAATAACAGTTACAATTTAATCAGGCTACTAACAAGCAATAATAAATGCAGCAGAATAAATGCAATAAAGTAGGAAGAAACACAAATACAGTAAAAGCAGATGAATAAAGTGCAATTCTTTTATACAACAATAGAAAACGAGCAAACTGATTTAAACAAATTACCCAATTAACCAGTAAAAAAGCTCAAAACTGAGCCCTGGTCCAGCAGTCTTCAATCGGACAAGCTCTAACTGCACACTCCTGCCACTAGGGTGCAAGGGGGGATCTACATTATAAGATCGACGGTTGAAAACATCGAACACCATATGGTCAAAGTCTTCAGACATTGAACTTAAAGAAAAAAAAAGAAAAAGTACCCTAATGGGTTTAGGCAGGGGGCAAAGCCCCTCTGCGCCCCCCCCACACCCCGCTACTTAAATATACCAACTCCAAGACCGCACTACATTGCAGTACATGGAAATCTCCCCTTACGGAGATTTCCATTTACACGTTCGATGTGCGCTTTCGCTTTTCTCGTGCCGACAATATCAGCTTCGATATTGTCGGCTTTCGAGAACATAATATAGACCCGGTGCGGGGGAACCTTCTCCAAAGAAGATGGCCTGGATTAGTGCTCAAGATAAACAAAGCTAGACTCAGCATGCCTGAATCTACTCTATGCTACAGCAAATAAGGCACACCAATTTCAGAAAGAAACAGTTCAAATAAGCAGGCACAATAATCCTTTAACCAGAAATTCCCAGCTCAGAAGGGCAAAATTGAACCTCTTCCCACAAGAGTGCAGACCACAAACCCTCTTAATGTAAAATAACTGGCCTGAAGCCCAAGTGCTTAAACCAAAGCAAATACACTTTTAGACACAGAGCCTTCAATCAGCAATTCCCAATTTATAAGGATGTAAGCTACCTGTCCTGCCACAACAGTGCAAACCACAAACCTTCTTAATGTAAAACTGGTCTGAAGCCCAAGTGTTTAAACCAAAAGGCTTAGAATAACCGTTACAATTTAATCAGGCTACTACCAAGCAGTAATGAATGCAGAATCAATACAATTGAGTACTTTTAAGAAGAGGCAAAAGCAAAATAAACTGCAATTTTTTTTCTTTTTTAGTAAAGTGCAAGGAGAAAGGAAGGAGGAGCAGAGGTTAAGAACCTAAGTGGGTTGGCCTTCTCAAATGTTCTCTCTGTATTAAATAGAGTGAACACCAGACTGGGTGGGGTGCCCCAAATCAAATTTACAGTAGGGGTGGGCAGCTGCAAAGCCACCAACTATAACAACTCTACAAGAATGGGGGTGGGGGGCAATGTCAGGACAGATGAGAAACATAAAACAATGCCAGAAAATATATAAAATAATTCAGTGAGGCAAAATTAAGACAATTCAGAACTCAAAGGTTAAACTGCAAAGAAATATACTTATCAATCAGTAATATATTTCCAGAATGTTTGAGAATCACACCAGCTAGAACAAACACCAGGAGTTTCCACATCAGACTTCTGACTTTTTGGGTTTTATTGACCTTCTGCAGTCTATTTCTCTCATTGATCTTGATATATCTATCCATGTCTATTAAATCAAGCAACTCTTCTCTTAGCTCATTTTCTTCCAAACTGAGGGCACATCCCTTGTTTTCCGTTTCCTGTAGGCATTCTATAGAAAGTTCTATAGCATCTGTCTGTGGCACCCTCTCTTCAATTCCATCCTGTGCCATCTATTGCTCTGTCATATGGGAACTTACTGGCCTATCACTCCTCGACACTGACTGCATCAGAGTTTCCACAATTTCCGGTTCCTTTCCTTGCTGTCTAGCTTCAAGTGAACATTCATGCTGGTTTCCTGTGGAAGGCTCCAAAATATCTCAACATGGCACCTAAGCAATTCATTCCTGTTCCACTGGTTTCCCCTCAATTTGGATATCCATTACTCTATCCTGTTGTGGTGTTTGTGCATTCAATTTTCTATACTGAATCCTTCACTTTGCAGGCACTCTGTAACCTCAGCTTCTATTTCTTTAACTTCTCCATTACTAATCTCCTTTTCTACTTTTCCTCTGTCTGCTTACTTTTTGTATAGTAAAGTTTTCCATGTCCGGAATCCTTTGCCTGTATTTCTCTTGAAATATCTTTGGTGCTGCTCTTTTTATGCTGGTTAGTTTTGCTTTCTCCTTTGCATAAATATTACACCATATTAAATCTCTTTCCCATGTCCATATTTCTTCACGTTTCCTGATCTTCCCATTTCTCCTTACTTTGGGGACTCACTCCTTGCTGTGCTGTAACCTGTAATAGACCTTCTATACCAAATCTTTCACTATGCAGGCACTACATAAATTAACTTCTATTTTTTTTTTTTTTTTTTAACTTTTACTTTACTAATCTTCTTTTCTATGTTCCATCCAGTAATGCTTGAGACACCAAACAGAAAATCTCTTCCATTTAGCCACACAGGATTTTCTGGTAGTGGGTTTCCTGGACTCCTGCAGAACCCTAAGCATGTCCTCAGAGAAGTGGTATCTAAAGGGAATCAAAACCCTATTCTCCAAAGTGTCAACTGAAGAATGGACAAGCAAGGGTGAGTGAGATACCCCTTTGTTTTGTGTGTGATACCCATCCAGTGAGGTAACATGACCGCTCCAGGCCAGTTGAAAGAAGGGGGAACCAGTGCTGTCTGGGCCAAAAGGGAGTCACCAGCAAGACTCTGGGGGAGTCTTTCACGATCTAGTGTAGGAATCTGGGAAACAGAGAAAGAGAAGGTTAAGCATATAGGTACATGCCCTTCCAAGAAAGGCATGGCAGCCACCTTCCAAAGTCCAATGGCTTGAAACTCAAACAATCAAGGAAGTTGTCTGTTTAAAGGGGAGGCAAAAAGATCCACTTGAGGAATACACAACCAATGTACTACGTGCAGAAAAACTTCTCCGTGAAGCATCCATTCATGTAACTGTGCCCTGTAACTGCTCAGAGTCCAGCCACAAGGTTCTGCTCTGAGAGGGGGGGTTATCTGATGGCAGATAGCAAAGTCCCAAGTCTGAAGAGCTAGTCTGCAAGAAGGTAAAATGTACAGTTGGGTACATTTACCATAAATGTAGATGTTCGAGTGTAATCACTGTTGTAGTCATCACCTGTGGGCTATCCCTGCTGTGGTAGCCCTCAGCCAGCCCAAATACCAGAGTCAATGTTTTTCTGCGTCGGCTGCAGTCACCTGCAGTCTGACGTCAGGTTGTCAGTGCTACAAAGCAAGGCAGCAGACACCATTACATCAGTTTTTCTTTCCCCAACCAGTCAGGAGCACAAGGAAATATGGTAAAGTGGTCCTGGTGGCTAAAGCCACGATGGGAAGCCTATGTCCCCCTAGGGAAAGAGGATACAAGGGGCAAGGAAAAGCAGAACTGCAAGAGTGAATACACTTGAACATCTACATTGATGGTAAGTGTACACAACTGTACTACATTCTTTGTGTTTCACTGTTGCAGTCATAACCAGTGGGAGGAGGCAAACCCTGATCTAGCCTTAGAGAAAAGTGGTAGGTGGTAAAGCTTTGTAAAGGTATGGACAGAGGTCTAGGTTGCAGATTCTAAGATGTCCCTGGTGGGAACTCCTCTGAGGAATGCTGTGGAAGTGAAGGCTGCTGTAATGGAAGGGGTACGAACAGACCTAGGGGGAGGTTTCCCATGTAGTCTGTAGCAGAAATGGATACACAGTGTGATATCCATTTAGAAATGGTTTGCTTGGAAATGGGCTTCCCCTCTGCCCCTGGAACAAAGCTGACAAGAAGCAGGTCTGTTTTTCTGAAGGGTTTAGTATGGTCCAGATAGTATCTGAGCTGCCTGTGCATGTCTAGTGAGTGCAGAATTCTTTCCCCCTTGAGGGTTAGGAAAGAAGGTGGGTAGATGTATGCCTGATTGACCACCTTGGGCTAAAAGGAGGGGTTAGTCCTCAGACAGACCCTGTCTGCATGGAAAATGATGAAGGGCTCAATGGCCATGAGTGCCTGAAGTTCTGAAATCCTTCCGGCTGGGGTGATAGCTAGTAGGAAAGCAGTCTTCCAAGAGAGGTATCTCAATTCTGCTGAAGCAGCAGGTTCGAATAGTGGTAAGGTCAGTGAATTCAGGTCACAGGCTGGCGTGGGTGGCCTTCTGGGAGGTCTGATATTTAAAGCCCATCTGAGGAATTGTTTAATTAAAGGATGCGAGAAGCAGGGCTGGTCAGTATCTAAGTGGCTGAGGCATGGATTTTAAAGAGGAGCGGCCACTATTGAGTAACTCGGCTAGGTAGTTCAGGATAAGAGGGATGGAAGGTTGTGAGGTACTGCCCCCTCTGGACCGGCTCCAGGAGCAGAATATTTTCCATTTCTCTACGTAGGATTTTCGGGTGCTGGGCCTTCTGGCCTCTGTGATAATGTCTAGGATCCGTTTGGTTAACAGGGACCTCTTGTTTGCTTTTAAAGTATTAGCCATGCTGACACAGTCTGACAGTATGCAAGTCTGGGTGTAGCATCACCCCCCCCCCCCACACCTGGGTCAAGAGGTCTGAGATCAGGGGAAGCTGCCTGGGAGGCTGTAATGTCAGGCTGCGCAGTAAAGGGTACCAAAGCTGTCTGGGCCAATCTGGAGCAATGAGGATGGCCTTTGGTCTCTCCTCCCTTATCCTGATCAGTACCTTGGGAATGCGTACACAAAGAGGGAGTTCTAGGGGAAGGTCAAGGCATCCACCTTCCATGCTAGGTGGTGACACTCCCTGGTACAGCATTTTTTCAGCTGATGGTTGAGATGCAAAGCAAAGAGATCCATCTCCGAAGTCCCCCATGCCAGAGTGATTTGTAAAAAGATTTTTCTGTGGATCTGCTATTCATGAGGGTCCAGTAAGGTTCTGCTTAAGTGGTCTGCCAGGGTGTTTTTGATCCCTGGTAGGTATTGGGCTATTTAGTGTAAACCCATGGAAGAGGCTGTCGCAGCCAGAGGTTCATGGCTAACCAGCACAGAGAGTAAGATTGGGCCCCTCCCTGCTTGTTGATGTATCACATTACTGTGGTGCTGTCTGTGTTAGCAAGGAGAACCCCTGGCTTGAGATAGGGTTTGAAGGATGTTAAAGCCTTTTCTACTGCCATCATTTCTTTCTGACTGATGTGTAAGGGAAGGTGCTGGGCATCCCAAAGACCTTGGTCGCACCTGCCTGCTAGGTGAGCGCCCCAAGCAATGCCTGAGGCGTTGGTGTTGATGGTCTGGGCTGGTAGGGCGGAGGATGAAGGGAAAACCCTTGTTCTTAGCACAGGCCCCTGCCCACCAGAGAAACTTGGCCCTTATACATGGGATCAGAGGGAGAGAGGTCCCTAGAGGCTGAGTGTGTTGACACCAAAGGTTCTTTAGATACCACTGAAATTTCCTTGTGAAGCCTGGCCAGAGGAATTAGAAGAATGCAAGATACCATGTACCCAAAGTCTTGCAGGAACTTTCTCGCAGTCAGGTGACTCTTAGAAACCAGCTGGGTAAAGTAGAGAGGCAGGAAGCTCTGCTTTTCTGGGGATAGGAAGACCATTTGGGATGCTGTGTCCAACAGTGCTCCCACGAAAATGATCTTCCCGGAGGGCGTTTGCTTTGATTTCTTCTTGTTGATGGTGAACCCTAGGGAAATTAGGACGGTTTTGACAAAGAGAAGGTGCTGGAGCAGCTTTTCTTTGCACTCTGCCTGAATGAGGCAGTCATCCAGATAGGGATAAATCTGAATATTTCTCTGTCTGCAAAATGCTATGGCCAGGGCTAAGCATGTGGTGAATACTCTGAGTGCAGTAGATAAGCCAAAGGGTAGCGCAGAGAAATGAAAGTGGTTGTGAGCGTCCTCTGAAACGCAGGAATTTCCTGCAGGATTCCCTTATGGGGATGTGGAGGCAGGTATCTTTTAGGTCTAGGGTCACTAGCCAGGCATTTTTTCTCAGCACAAGCAGCAGCTGCTGCAAAGTTAGCATTTTGAATCTGAGGACCACCAGGGAGGTATTCAGAATAGATTGATCCAGGATGGGTAGCCAAGAGCCCTCTTCTCTGGGAACAAGGAAAAGTCTGGAAAAAAAGCCTTTGTCTGTTTGATCTGAGGGGACAGGTTCTACTGCTCCTGGGATACGAGATTTTGAACATGTTTCAATGCCTCTGCCCACTGATTTAGAGGAAAGTCTGGGTACTCTCTTGGAACTGGGAGTTCGTTGAAAGAGAATTTGTATCCCTAAAAATGATCTTTAAGACCCATTGGTCCTTTGTTACAGAAAGCCAATTTTCTTTGCAGAGGGACAGCCTTCCTCCTAGCTTTTGGTGAGTGAAAGGAGAGCAGAGGGGGGAGAGGGAGTCATTGGGAATTTTTGCCATAGAAGGGTGGCTTAGAACTCCCTGCCATTGGGGTAGAAGTGGTCCACTGTTTGGTTCTCTGCTGCCCCTGCGATAGGGGCCTGGATGGTCTGTCCCTGCGGGGCTTACCTTGGCCCTGGTCTGCTAAGTGCAGGGAAGGACCACTGCTTAGATTGAAAGTTCCTGCTCAACCTAGGAGGTTGAACCTGAAAGAAATCTTTTACTGTTTGCATAGATTTTGCTTTGTCTTCCACATTTTTAAGCACCTCTTCTGCTTTTACTCCAAACAAGCTGTCCTTATCCAGGGGTGCATCAATTAGTTTAGACTTGACATGATCAGGGAGAGGTTGTTCCTTCAACCATACATGTCTCAATGACGGATCCTGATACTGCTGCCCTGCTTGAGGCTTCTATGGCGTCATATTCACAGTGTAATAAGTGTTTGGCCACTTGACAAGTAGAGTGCAGTAAATCTGCCAACTCTTTTGAATTGGCACAGTCAGGAAAGGTAGAAATCTTTTGTTTTAATAGTTCCAAAGTGTGTTGTTGATATTTTAACATATGGAACTGACCGTTGAGTGCTCCAATAGCTAAGGTTGCAGAGGTGTATACTTTTTTTACCCAATCTGTCCAGAGCTCTGGAATCCTTGTCAGAAGGAATAGGATTCTTGGCAGAATTAGTCTTAGCTCATTTAGATCCCTGTGTAATGACCTCTGGGTCTGCAGCAGGATTTCTGTACAGGTATTTGTGAGAATCCGGTACGCTGTAATACCGGTCAGGTTTACTGGGAGCAGGTGGGAGGGCGTCAGTGGCAAAGCTGGATTCATGGAAAACATCATCCACCACTTCTAAAATAGGGGTGATGGTCAGAGGTCTGTGTTGGAGCAGGTCCAGAAACTCTCCAAGTCTTTTCTTAGACTGGGTGAAATCCTAAGATTCCCATTGGAAATGTTCCCCGAGGGTGTGAAGGGTTACCCCAAAGGAAAGGTCTTCTGGTGGGGAGGCAGATGGAATGGATTCCTCTGCATCTGAATCCTCATAAGCAGTCAGAAGTTGTTGTTCCTCTTCAAAATCTGAATAGTCAGATTCCTCAGAATTCTGTTCTGTCAGAATTTCTGGAGAAGGGTCTCTCTTCCTTTTAGAAGTTGTGGCCTGACTACCCCTGATAAGGGAGATGAGATCCTCTGTCATTTTAAGCAATTGTGTTTAGGGCGGTGGAGCAGGAGCAAAATGGTGGCTACAGGCAGACTTTCTAGGAGTGGCCTGGCTTCTAGGCCTAAGAGTATCTGTCAGTCTGACAGAAACGGTAGTCAGATGAGAAGACATCTGCTATTGTCTAGATTCGGTAGTGCAAGAGGCCTCCTTGGAAGCCAGTGTCTGCAACGCAGCTCCTGACCCATTCGAGGCAGAGGTAGCCAAAGCTCAGAAGACTAAGAAGACTTCTGCGGCATACCAGACTCCGAAAGGGTCTCGGTAGAGGCCTATGTACATATCGAATCAGGCATCAGGGGCTGCGAAAGTGCATCACTGAATTCCGGAGAACTGACAACCAGCTTAGCGGTAGAGTCATCGGAAGGCTTGGCCTGGTGTGGTCTTGTCTATCTTTATCTCTGCGTTTTTTTTTTTTTTTTTTTGGAATGTCCATGGATCGTTGGCTTTCAGATGAGATTTTGGAATGCAAACAAAGAAGTCAAAAATACCTGTCTGCAATAACAGCTTTATGGCAAATGGTTCTCTCATTAAAGAGGGCAAAGAACCAGTAATGGGGGGACATCGTGGTCTGTGCCTAAACAAGTGATGCAGTATGAATGGAAGTCTCACTGTGGGATCTGCTTTCCACAGGCGAGACAATTGTTAACTTTTTTGGACATCGGTTAGTGCAAGAAAAAAGGGTCACCAATGGGGTACTTAGCTTTAGACGTTTTCAGCTGAAATTCAAACTCTGGTAGCGACCGACTGGCACTCTTGCAAACTGCTTCTGCTACAGGCTCCACGGCAAGAAAGACTGCTGTAATAGCATCAGATGCCTTGCTTTATAGCACTGACAACCTGATGTCAGACTAGAGGCGAATGCAGCCGATGCAGAAAATTACTGACTCTGGTATTCGGGCTCGCCGAGGGTTACCACAACAGGGATAACCCACAGGTGATGACAGCAACAGTAAAACACGAAGAACGTCTTTGTGCCCCCTGCTCCCCCCATTTGTTCATGTACCATGACCTTGGTATTGTCTGTAAAGACTCTGAGGACCTGGAGTCCAAAGAGAAGGGAAGGCCTGTAGAGCAAGAATGAGCACCTTCGTCTTTATGTTGATAAAGTCTGACCACTGAAGGTGCTACAGACCCTCAAACTCAAGACTGGTGGAAGAGGCTCCACACCCTCTGATTGGAAGAGTATGTGAAAAGCTCGAGTAGGAGTCTGAAAAGGCAGCCCTGAATTGAAGAAGAGCTGCCAAATCCAAGGTAGTACGAAGGCTAGAAACTCTACAGAGGATGGCAAGGTTGGAGGCAAACAACTTTGAAGCACTATTAAAGACTTCTCATATTAAAATTGGCAAAGGGAATCATGGGGATAGAGTACGCCAGGAACCCCAAGGCTCTGAGAAATTCCCTTGCAGGAATGAGAGACAAGGGGAGCAGACACAAAATAAGTTGTTGGAGACAAACTTGTCAGAAAGAAGAGAGGCCAACACTGGGATGGCTTGGATTCTAAAATCAAGAAAAATGTGTCTTGGGAAGGAGTCAGAACTAGCTTCTTGAGACTGATGGTGAACCTCAAACTGCAAAGGAAGAGTAGGATAAAGTGAAGATCCTGAAGAATCCAGGATTGGGGGGGGGGGGGGGGCTGAAGAAGCATGCGCTGTCCAGGTATGGAAACATATGGATATCCCAAAGCCTGCAAAAAAAATATCACACGGGCCAGACATTTGATGAATACCTCTGGGGTCATAGAAAAATCAAAGGGCAAAGCAGAGAGAAAAACAAAAATCCTGAAGAGAGTGAAATGGGAATATGAAAATAAGCATTTAATCAAGAAAGACCAGAAATTCCTTGGGAAGGACGAGATGAAACAGTATGAAGGGAAAGTATCCTGAAAGGATGAATCTTTAGTAAGGTACTGAAAAGGCTAGGTCTGGGATGCATCTCCATGATCCTTTTCTTGGAACCAAAAGCACAATGGTGTAAAATCCTGTTCCTCATTGGCTGATTACAAATGAAGATGGACAGCTCAGATGGAATGTTATCGTAAGACAACTTCTTTATCTGAAGTTGTCAATCTTCATTTTGTCATCAACATGTGGCACAGAGTCCCCAAGCTACTTATCCTGGGTGGACTCAACGAAGGACATTCCTGAGCACCATCGAACCAAACAATGCTCTTCCCTTAGAGACCAGATCTAACTTGCAATGAGAAACAAAGATATGGGGAAACACCCAAGTTGCAGCCGTGCATATGTCACTTATGGATGTTCTTGATTGGAAGACAGCAGAAGTAGCCGCCATTCTTGTTGAGTGTGCTTTTGTGGGTAAACAGAACAGGAATACCTCTCTTCTTATAAACAAAGGAAATGCAGTCTGTAATCCATTTGGTTAGAGTCACTTTGCTCACAGATTGTCGTAATTTAATGTGTGAAAGGAAATAAATAGCTGGTTGCATTTTCTGATGCCTTTGGTCCTTGTCAAGGTAGAATCTTAGTTGTCTGTGAACATCTAGCAGGTGTACTCACCCTTGTTAAAGTAATTTGGAGAAAACCCCAAAGATTGATGTATTGAATAAGAATGGTTTCATAAACAGCCATAGGAAGAAAAGATGGGTTTGCTCTAAATGAAACTCGAGCCTTATGAAAGATCAAATATGGTTGTGTAGACAAAAGCGCTTGAATTTCCAAAATTCATCTAGCTGAAGTGCTGGCAATCAAAATGATTTTTCCAGGATAAAAACTTTAGATTAAACCTAGAGGCTAGTTCAAAGTGGGAATATGTTAGTGCTTGCAGCATCAGAATAAGGTCTTAAGGGGTGTGTGGGATCCTTGTAAGGGGATTTAAGCAGGACAGGATCTTTCGAAAAGGCTTTACAAAGCTTATGCGAGACCACTGATAATCCATGGAAGCCACTGTAAAAATCAAAAATGGCTGCTAGTTGAACTTTAACAGTAGAAGTGGAAGCGCTTTCATTGACTATGGAGGCTAGGGGGTCTATATCATATAATCGAACACTGAACTTCGAATACCAATATCCCGAACTGAAAACTCCGAAGTGTAAACGAAAACCCAAAACTACGAATATCAGAACTCCAAACAGCAACGGTCGGCCAGCTTCACAACCGTACAATGTAACACACAAACACTTCACAGTATTACTAATGTGGGGGGCTTCGCCTCCTGCACCCCCACTATACTTAAATATACCATTAAAACTGGATAAAAAGTAAGGAAAAACCACACCAAGTCCAAAAATACAGTTAGCGCTTTCGTTTACTGATTAAGCAAACTTCTTCAGACAACTGGCAATACAAAAATTCACAACTTAAATAAATGATCATATCATGACATCACTAGACAATTCAGTAGGTCAAGCCTCCATTTAAAGAACCGACATACCCAACATGTTTACACACAAATATACCAACTAGGACCATTCAGAGTTCCGATCTTCGCAGTTCTGCGTTTTCAAACTTTGGTGTATTCAGTTCGATATTTTGGTATTCGCAGTTCTCAGTATTCATTTCCTAGCCTCGGGTTTATATCAAAGTTGAAGGATTTCATGTACTGGTGCTGAGAAAGGATCGATATGATGTACAGAGACCCAATGAACAAAGCTTTTCCGTTTACCTGTACAAAGTTTACAAGTAGATGGTGTGTCAGATGAAAACTGTGCGTCTGACTGGGGAAGAGAGCATATCATGCCTGGCCACTGATAGAAATGGAGAAACCAATCTGACAGCTTAAGGGATGTAATGTCTGGTTGACTGATGCCTGTCTGGTGAGACAGGAGGTCTGGAGTTGGATTCAGAATCCAAGGTTGTTGCACCAGATTATGTCAAAGGAAGAGGAACCAAATCTGCTGAGGTCAGAAGGGGGCAATAAGGATGACTTTGTTCTTAAACTTGGCTGCTCTCTGCAGACATTTTGGAATTAGTGGGGTTGAAGGAAGTGTGTAAATGAGACCATGTGGCCAATTGTGAAGAAGAGCGTTCCTCTAACTCCCACTCTGTGGGAATGAGGACAAAATAGTTTTAGCATTTGCTGTTCAGAAGGGAAGCAGAAAGGTTGGCCCCATGTGCAGAATATCATTTCCAAAACTTCTGGATCGAGGGACCACTTGTGAGGTAGACGGATGGACCTGCTCAATTTGTCTGCTACTACATTTGACTTCCCCAGAATATGCATTCCAATCAGAAAGCAAATTGGATGAGATTGCCCACTGCCATACACTGAGAGCTTCTTGGCATAACGGGTATGGCCTGGTAACCTCGTTTGTTAATGCACCGGACCAACTACATGTCTGAATCGCAATTGTCCCTAGAGGTAGAGTGTCTTGGAATGCTTGCAACACTAACAGTAGTGCTCTTATCTCTAGAACATTTATGTGCAGATTGGTCCCCACTGGGGACCATGTGCCTTTGACAGCCTTTCCCTGGCAATGGTACCCCCTCCCCCCCAAGCTGGGAAGCGTCCGTGGTCCGTGTGGCTTTGGATTGAGAGGAAATTAATAGGTGCCTTTGTAAGACTTGTTTTGAATTAACCCACCACAGGAGATCTCTCTTGCATGTGTTGGAGTTCAAGACTGGCACTGACAAGGGATGCTGAAGGATGGACCATTGTACTGCAAGCCACCATTGTTAAAATTCCCATGTGGAACCTGGCTAGGGGAACAAGAGTTATGGCAGCTGCCAGTGAATCTAATATCGTAAGTACTTGCTGTGTAGGTACCCTGTTCTTTTCTAGTAGTGTCTGGACTTGAGTCTTTATTACTTTCCAGTCAAGACAAAGGAAGTGAGGCAATGGATGATGATGTATCCAATGAAGCTCCTACAAATGTTAGATTTTTGACTTGGTTCGAGCAAGGATTTTTCAAAGTTGACTGTGTTGCTTAAACAATTGCATAATTGTAAGACCTTTTGCTTTGCTGTTAGAAGTAGCTGGCTGGTAACAGCGGAAGCGAGCTAGTCATCTAAAAACGGAAATACCCAGAATTCTTGCAGTCTTAAGTAAGCTGCTATTACAGTCATGCCTTTGGTGTACATCCTAG
The DNA here is from genome assembly GCF_019279795.1 of Protopterus annectens. NCBI lineage: Eukaryota > Metazoa > Chordata > Ceratodontiformes > Protopteridae > Protopterus > Protopterus annectens. The sequence continues at coordinate 233,826,879 of NC_056747.1, read as the reverse complement.
GGGGTTGTTGAGAGACCAAAGGGCAGAACTCTGAAATGGTAATGAATAGCTCCCAGATGGAAGCGAATGAATCGTACAGAACTTCTGTCCATCTTTATGGAGTAGAATGCATCCTGAAGATCAAAAGAGCACATTCTGTAAATCTTTCCTAAAAACAGAAGAATGGACTGAACCATTATCATCGAAAATTTGTTTTTTCTAACACATTTGTTCATTTTGTAGAGATCCAAAACTTGTCTCCAGTCCACTGTCTTTTTGGCACTAAAAAGAATCTTGAGTACAGCCCAGATTCTACTGGTCTGGTGGACGTCTTGGATAACTCTTTTCAAGCAGCTTTTGAATCTGAATGGCTAATTGTTCCCTCTGACTGGGTGGAACATCGGGGAACTTCTTTGACTTGGGGGGAGGAAGTGAAAAGGGAACTGTGTAACCTCCGGAAATTATTTTCTACACCAAAGTATTGGAGGCGATTTCTTGCCAGGCTTTCAGGTGCAGGGATAAGCAACCCTAGACTGCCTCCAGAGGTGGACAATCTGGTCTCCTTTCAGGAGCGCTAGAAGGGTTTCCCAAAAAAGAATACCGGAAACCCTGGTTATGTGGGCAACCTCTGCCACTACTGTTCCCCCCCCTCTGCCCCTGGAGGAACCATCACACGTATTCTGGGAAGAATCTTGAGATTTCTTGAACCACAGCTTTCATGTTCCTTTTTGGTTCCTAGAAAATGACCTTTGAGGAGTGGAAAAACGTACTCCTATGACAGAAAGGGTTTTCCCAGCCTTCTCACATCTGGTTAAAGTGTTTCTAAGAGACAGACCAAAAAGGGATGGAGCCATCAAAGGGTGCACTGACAAACTAAGACTGGAAGAGCTTGCAAAGTCACACAAGTGGATCCAAGCATGCCCCTTTATGGAAGCACAGTAAACTCTCAGTTAACTGGAACTCAAGAACCAGAACTCTCAAGCAACCAGAAAAAAAAAAAAAAAAAAAAATCGAAGAAATACACTATAGTATGAACAATTCAGTTTTTCATGTGTTGCACTTTGCCACCCCACCCCCCCCATGCAGAAACATACCTTACGTTTGTAGAGGTTTTAGAGTTTTAAAAAGATACAAAAATTCCCACTCTCCCCAACCTGAGAACAAGTCAAACTAAACGAGTCAAATCGCTAAAATGTCAACACTCGCTCCATACCCAGTTTGCATCAGATTGCACATTCTCTCTCCGATCTCACAAACACACACACAAACACTATCTCTTCAGCTTTCATACATGCAGTCACTCACTTTTCACCGATATCTCACTCCAACTCTTCTCAGCTTTCATACATCTCTCAGATTTCTCATACGCTTTTGCTTCTGTTTCATACATGCATTCGCTCGCTCTCTCCCCAATCTCAACACACCACACTCTTCAGCTTTCATACATCTCTCAGATCTCTCTCACACAGTCGCTTCTGCTTTCATACACACATGGACTCTTTCTCTATTCAATTCCAATCCACTCGGCGTGCCACTGAAAACCGCACCGCATGCCATCCTTTCTAGCAGTAATACATGTTTGAAATATTTCAGCCAGGCTTTTAATTACTGCAGTTCAATACTAAAATCAAATCAATATACAGTGTTTATGGGATTGTATAGTATAGGGTGAAGTATTTGTCAGGTCTATTTTTAATAGTAACTCTCAAGCAATCAGAAGTTACTCATATCCGGCATCTACCAATCCCCATGGCTGCCAGTTAAGAGAGTTTACAGTACCTGAACCCACTGCTGCTTTAGTTGTTCCTTCTGCTACATGTGAAGACAGCCTCATGGAAAATTTGAAATGGAAGGCAGGGTAGCCAAATGGGAGGTGACTGATTTACATACCCACTCAGAAACGGCTCCTGAGTCCGTATCTGATAGCTCCTTAATCAGATCTCTCTAATCTAGTCAAGTGCGCTAAGTAATTAAAGGACCGCAGTGCAAAGTTCAATGAAGCATAAAAATTGACTTTCCAAATCTATCCATCGTCTGTGACTCCTTGATGAGAGGATGGATAGAACAATACTTCACTACCATCATGGTATCTACAGCAAATCCTTTTGACCAGAAGGGCTTATCCTTCTGAGCTGTGATAATTTTGGCTGGCCTTTTGGAGATTGGTTCAGTGGTGTCAGGGGCCTTCCACGCCCACTGAGAGATCAACTCAATGAGCTCGTCAGCGGGTGGATATAGCCAGGAAGTAGATGGGTGGGTACTGAAAGCCTGCAGCTACAATGATTCCTTGGTTTAACGGTCGAGAGACTTCCAATCACCTCTCTGCTTAAGGATTTCCAGGATGTCTCCAAAGGAGACATTATCAGGAGGTGAACCAAGGGACCCTTCACCCTCAATGAAACCTGCATCTTCCGTGGACTCTTCTGGAGAGTCCAAGTATTTCCTTTTATACAACTTCTACCAAGGGACTTCCTAAGGGGGAACATCTGGGGAGGTTTTGGAAGAAGGGGTAACCTAAGGCTGCACTACCCGCTGACCCTGTGGAGGGAGTGGTCGATTCTCTGGCGCCAAAGGAGTCAGGGATGTGGGCTCCAAGGAGGAAGGAACCAACCTAGTGCTAGAAGAAGTCAATGGCCTCTTCATGGCCTCAAAGGCTGATCCACAAAGGGACAAGTGGGGCTCCGGGACTGAAAGGGAGGACCTATATGCCAAAATCCCTCCCTGCACCAATGTGGTCCCCCTCAAGACCAATGTCAGATCCAAACTCATTAGTGCCGATGGTCCTGGATGCTGACATGGCTCCGACAAAAAGGAGTTGACCCAAACGCCCCAGAACAAACAGGCAAGCTATGGCTGTGGGCAGACACTGGTTCAGAAACAACCAAAGTGCTCAGGGCAGCCATCCTTTCCAAGAAAAAGATATATTCAGAGCAGACATGGTCGGTTCCGGAAAACTTGGAACCAAGGATTCTAAAATTCCTGCAGAGGTCAGAGGAGGAAGTATAGAAGGGGAGCAGAAGTATCGGTGTCTGTACTGAAAAGAAAGGAACCAACAGAATCCCTGACACCCCTTGGGCCCACAAAATATTTTCATCACCAATTGCTCCACATCATCTTCTATTAGTTAAGACTCCTGGAAGGATGGATGGAGACCAACAAAGGGAACTTTGGTCTGATTAAGAAGTGAGATGGTGGCCTGTCAGCAAAGGATTCTACCTGAAGGGGAATACTGTGACCTGGGAAGAGGTGAACAGACAGATTCCAAATGCTTTGGTGCCAATGGAGGTATCAGAAAGTACAGTTGTGTACACTTACCATAAATGTAGATGTTCGATTGTATTCACTGTTGCAGTCATCACATTTGGGTTATCCCTGCCAGGGTAGCCCTCGGCCGACCCGAATACCAGAGGCGGAGTATTTCTGTGGCATTTGCTGTCGCTTCAGGAGTGATGTCAGGTCGTCAGTAGTATAAAGTAAGGCAGTCGACACCACTACATCAGTTTTTCTTGCCCTGTCAGGAGCCCCCAAGTGGGAGCCAGGTTATGGTGGAAGAACCCCTCCAGTAGAAAGCAAATACCAAAATGTTCTTTGTAAGAAGAGAGAGAGAAAGAAGAGGGTGATGGAGAGTTCACAGATTGGTACTAGGCTATCAGCCCTAGGGCCTATACAAGCCTAGCCATAACAATTCCCTGGCTATTTCTTCCGACACTATTTACTTTCCTGGACCCCTGTCTAGCAGGGCAACTGACGAAATTCACCCAGGGAATCACCTTTCTCCCATCCAATCATCAAGGTTCCTTTTGAAGAGGGCCAAAGAGGCATTCTGCTTGACATGTATGGGCGGTCTAATCCAGAGTCTGGGGAGTCTCTGGGTCAGGAACCTATCCCTCCAGCATGCTTTGTTTATTGTGATAAGGTTTAGATCCCTGGAGCGTGTGGCTCTGAGGGATTGGGATTTCTTTAAGTGCAGCATGTCCAACAGCTCTGGGTTTGACATGGCCTTGTATGTTAAGCAGAGATCGCCTGGGAGTAGACGATATGCGACAGAGTATAGCTGGAGTTTTTTTTAAGGCGGACAGCATAAGGCATCTGCTTTAGGCCTGTGATTCTTTTAGTGAGGTATTTCTGCGGCCTTTCCAGTTGTTGCAGATGTCTTGAGAGGTACATACTAAATGGGGCGCTGTATTCTATAATGGTTCTAATGAGGGATGAGTACAGTGGGACAATGACATCCTTTTTTCTTGATGAAAAGCCTTTAGTGATGAGGTGTGCCACATAGAAAAATTTCCTGACTGTTGTGGCGATGTGGTTACTGAAGGTGAGACCACTGTCCACCTGTGTCCCTAAGTCTCTCATCACATTTTCGGTGTTTAGTGTACTGCCACCTATGTGGTAATTCACAGGTACATGTTTTTTTCCCAAAGGTGATAACTATACATTTCTTGGCACTGAGCTTGAGCCCATGGCTCTGGTACCAAGCATCTGTGTCTGTAAGGCCCTTTTGTACAGTAACCACATCATTTGGGGATTCAATAATGGCTCCCAGTTTGCAGTCATCTGCGAACATTGTTAGCCAGAGTCCATTAGTGTTGGCCTGTACTTCAGAGAAGTAGATGCCAAAAAAAAAGAGAGGTCCCGGAACTGAACCCTGAGGTACTCCACTTGTCTGGAGCTGGATTTGGAGTCAGCTACTTTTACAGTGTGGGTTCGGTCAGTAAGCCAGTTGGCAATCCATCGAGTGACGTAGGGATCAATGCCCAGCTTAGTAAGTTTATCTATGATTCCAGAGTGGGGGATGGTGTCAAAGGCCTTGGTGAGGTCCAGATAGGCTGTGTGGACTGCCTTACTCAAGCCCACGGCTCTGGAGACTGATTTGAAGAAGTCAATCAGGTTCAGGAGACAAGATCGGCCCTTCATGAACCCAAACTGGGTGGGGTCCAGAGTTTTAAGGTTGTCAATGTCTTTGTTGAGAAGTTCCATGATAATATGTCCCATGGCCTTGCAGATCAGGCTCGTCAGACTAATGGGGCGGTAGTTCCTGGAATCCAAGGTGGATCCGCCTTTGTGGAGTGGGATAACTGTAGCAGTGCGCTATTCAGTGGGCACAAAGCCTGAGGTGAGGGTATGATTAAACATGACACTTAGGTGAGGTGCCAGTTCATTTCGTAGCTCATGTAGTAAACAGCCCGGGATGTCATCTGGTCCCATGGATGCTGTATTCTTAGCTATGGAGAGTGTGTTTTTTTACCTGTGTGGCCGTTATTACCAGAATTTGACAAACTTCCGGTACTGAGATGGGCCATTAAGGGGGTGAGAGGGGGTTGAAGTTGTTGGCACTGAATCTACCTGCCAGGATATTGGCAATATCCTTGGGATCAGTATCTTTCTGAGCATTGCCATTTAGATTCTTGACATAGTTATAGAAAGCCTTGTTGTCTTTGGAATTTTTGGCAATTTTATTTTTGCAACTTGCTTTGGAGGATTTTATGAGGGATCTCAGCTTCTTACTGAGGTTGGTAAGGGAGTTTTTTGCATCCTGGGATTTTCTGCTTTTCTGCAACAGTTTCTTCCTTTTGTTGTAAAGTTTGTTTATGGCAGGGGACCACCAGATTGGCTTCCTTTTTTTGGAGGAGAACATCTTGGTTCTATCTGGGATCTGGGATGGCACGATTCATGCATGAGTGGATGTGCTCGTACAGTGCCTTAGTGTAGGACTCAGTCGTCAAACTTTCAGTTCCCATCTGCATGGGTGTCATGAAGTTTGTAACTTCTGACTTGAGTAGCATGAAGTTGGCTTTGGAGATGTTTTTTATGTAGGTTTCCTTACTGGGGGGTGGGGATGGGATGCGGATTTTAATGGTGATTAGCTTATGGTCTGACCTGACCAACGAGGGGGTGACCATAGGTGTGGAGCATCGATTTCCCATGTTGGTAATGACCAGGTCTAGGATACTGGAGCCCCTTGGTGGGAATATGGATTAGCTGATCCAGGGCATTGGAATTTATGAATTCCAAGAACCGTTGGGCAAAGGTGTTGGTACACGAGTAGTTTACCCAGTTAATGGCAGGGTAGTTGAAATCACCCAGTATTAGGGTGTTTGGTTGTATATTAATATTTTCCAGTATGTTTAGAAAGGTGTAGTGAGGAATCGCTACAATTTGGATTGCAGTCTTACCTAGTGTTAGTTGCACCTGGAGAATTTCAAACGCATTGTGTTTGGCAACTAACCTGGTGGTGTGAATATCCTTGGTGAATATGGACACTCCACCTTTAGTGTTTCGATCCTGGTTTGGTGGCCGAAAAGTGTGGTAAGAGTTGTAGCCTGGTATTGCAGGGGTGCTCTCTGGAGCCTTGAACCAGGTCTCAGTTACTGCACAAAAATCTATGTTCTCCATTTTTAGGAGTGCCTCGATCAAGTGCATTTTGAGGTTTAGACTTCTAGCATTGAGTAGCATTACCTTCAGATTTTGCATGCTTGTACCTGTTAAGGTGGTGGTTGTGTCCTTTGAACTTTGCCTAAAAAAGGCACTATAGGGGTGGCAAGAGCCTTAGCCAGTAGCCTGAATCTCAGGGGTGACAGGCGCAGACCATCTCTGGCAAAGCATCGTGGTCTGTCTATCATGTCATCCCAGGCAGACAGATACTGGATCCCCTTTGAATGACACCAGAAGCTTAGCCAATTGTTGAAGTCAATCATTTTGTCCTTACATTGTGGTATCATTCTGGGCGAAGGCAGGATACTCAGGACTAGGGTTATACCTGCTTTGGCCACATGATCCGAGAGCTCTTCCATGTCTCTTTTCATGTAGTCCAGGGAGGTACATCTCAAGTCATTCACTCCAACATGGACAATGACAGAGTCATATTTGTACTTGTGAAGTAACTTGAGTGCATGAGTTACGTGGCGGATCCTGGCACCCGACAGGCAGCTCACTGTAATTTTCTCCTTGTTCAGCCTGGTGAGTGGGACATCAGTGCGCCTGACTATATACGAGTCACCTACGACTAAAGTGTTAGGTACATTGTCTTGCCTTAGGGGCTGTTGCTGGGTGGCACACTGGTGTTGTGAGCTATGTGACACTTTGGTTGTGGTTGGTGTTTGTTTGAATTTCAGCTTCGGAGGTCCTTGCTGCTTGGGCAGGTTACAGTTAAGGGTCTCCGCATATGTGGATTTAGTGTTGTTGTTTGTGTGTGTTGGTGGTGTGAGTTTAGAAGGGATATGTGTTGCTTGAGGTGTAGTGCGGGTGTTAACCTTCTCCGCTTGACTGTCTAGCACAATCATGGGTGGAGAGAGCTTTGCTTCCAGTTTGGCTATGTAAGTGCATCTCTCACAGGTTGCAGTGTTGGGTGTTAGGAGGAGAGGGTTGTCTGTGTACATAAGGCAATTGTTGCATTGCCCCAGTATGCCCAGATACACCAGGAGAACAGGAGAAATCAACGGAAGCTGACCCTTGGACATGCCTGGTTTGGTGCTTTTTTTTTTTTTTTTTTAAAGTACAGGAGCTGTTTTCCCTTACGTAAGGCAAGGTACTTTGCAATTGTAGGCTGTTTAGTGCCTATGATTAATTTCTCCTTATTAATAAGGAGAGTTGAGTGCTTGTATCAGTTTAAGGCTTCCTAGTGCTTTCCAGCAGGTATTGGAGCAAGTGCTAGTCACAGGGATGCTTGAAGGTAAGACTAAAAAAAATGGCTTATCGTAAACACTGCAGGGTGCACTAGAGAAATTAGATGTGAAAGTAAGTAACTTAAGTTTTACCTGTCTAAAAAGTTAAGTTTTAGTGGAGAGTCACTATTTTAAAACAGCAAGATAGATTGAAAGGGGGTGATCACTTTTGTACTCCGGTACTATGTAATACAGTAGAATGGCCAATAAATTTAAATAGTTGAAGGGGAGTGATTTCACAAAATGATAATTTTGTGCTTACTCACACAAGCCAGTGAAAGCAGACAGGAAATGAGATATATGGTCAAATTAACATAAGAGGCAGGCAACTAGAAAGACAGTGGTATTTAAGAACACTACAGTGACGGGGTGGGGAAAATTTTCTGCCCGACTCACAAGAGACAGAGCTGTGGTGTCTTTTGAAGTTTTAATATGCAGTTAAAAGCAGAACACAAGCAAAACACAAACGAAAGAAAAATCACAGCACTCAAAATATAAAAAGGCAATAAACTAATAACAAAATACAACAAATAAAAAGCAAACCAACCTTTCCCTCAAAGCAAAGTGTAGCAGAGTCTGGGTAAGCCTTTCCAATAAAGCTCTGAAATGTTTTATTTCACCCCTTAAATAGAAGGTTTAGTTCCTAGCTCTACCCCCAGTTCACAAATGATTAACCTTAAGTGACCTCTTCTATCTTATGTACGAGTCCTTAATTGATCAGTTCTAATTTCTGCCTGACTCACAAGAGACAGAGCTGTGGTGTCTTTTGAAGTTTTAATATGCAGTTAAAAGCAGAACACATGCAAAACACAAGGTAAAGAAAACAAATCACAGCACTCAAAATATAAAAAGACAACCAACCAATACAAAATGCAATAAATAAAAAGCAAACCAACCTTTCCCTCACAGAAAAGTGTAGCAGAGTCTGGGTGAGCCTTTGCAATAAAGGGAGGGAAACCAGGACTGCAACAGTGAATACACTCGAACATCTCCATTTATGTTAAGTGTACACAACTGTACTATGTTCTTCGTGTTTCAATGTTGCAGTCATCACATTTGGGTTGATTCCCAAAGCTGAGGAAAAGGGTGGAGGGCAGTCAAGGAGACTAGCGGCTGGCTAGGATGCCCTGCAAGACTGCAGTGGCAAAGTCTGCCCTGGATTTGGAGAAGATAGGCAGTTGGTAATGCTAAGTAAAAGTGTGAACAGATGTCCAGGTGGCAGCCTCCAGGGTGTCCCTGGTGGGGACTCCTCTGAAGAAAGCTGCAGAGGTGGAGGCTGCTCTGGTGGAGTGAGTCCTGACCCCCTTAGCGGGAGGTTTTCTGGGTTGCTTGTAACAGAAATGGATGCAGTGTGCTATCCATTTGGAAATTGATAGTTTGGAGATGGCTTTGCCCTCTGCCCCTACAGCTAAGCTAACCAGTAATTGATCAGACTTTCTAAAAGATTTAGTCCTGTCTAGATAGAATCAGCTATCTGTGCACATCTACAGAGTGCAGTATCCTTTCCCCTTATTTTGTGGGTTAGGGAAAAAGGTGGGCAAATGAATGGATTGATTGAGAAGCCACACTGGACACCACTTTGGGCATGAAGGATGGGTTAAGTCCTGAGGGAAACCCTGTCAGCACGGAAGATGAAGGTCTCCACAGCCATGAATGCTTGCAGCTCGGAGACTCTTCTGGCTGAAATTATGGCCAGAAGAAAGGCAGTTTTCCAGGAGAGAAATAACTCTACTGAAGATGCGGGTTCAAAGGGGGGGGGCAGGGTGAGCTTTTCCAACACAAAGTTAAGGTCCCAAGCTGGGATAGGTGCTCTTCTGGGTGGCCTCGAGTAGCTAGCCCCTCTTATGAATCGTTTGATCAGAGGGTGTGAGAAAAAGAGGCTGCTCAGTGTGGAAATAAGCAGAGATACCAGAGGCATGAATTTTAATAGAGGAAAAAGAGAAACCACTGTGTAGCAGGTCAGCTAGGTAATCCAGGATGAGAGGTAAAAAGGGCTGTGCCGTATCGGCTCCCTTAGCCTGAATCCAGGTGCAAAACCTTTTCCATTTGTCGGCAAAAGACTTTTTAGTGCTAGGGCGTCTGGCCACACGTATAACATCTAGAGCCTGTTTACTGAGGTTGGCAGATTGATCAGTGGTCAGGGAATAAGCCAGGCTGCCAAATTGAGTGTCTGCCATTGAGGATGCATGAATTCTCCTTCCCTCTGGGTCAAGAGGGTTGGGGTCTGAGTGAGACGCCATGGTAGCAGTGGGGACATGCTGTGTAGCAGTGGGTACTAGTGCTGGCGAGGCCAGTCTGGAGCAATAAGAATTGTCCTTGGTTTTTCCTCCCTTATTTTGAGCAGTACCCTGGTGATGAGAGGTAGTGGAGGAAATGCATAGACTGATGGACTGACCCAGGGGAAGGATAGGGCATCCACTTTCCAAGCCATGCAATGATGCTCCCTGGTGCAGAACTTGCTGAGCTGATGGTTGGTGTGGGAGACAAAGATGTCGACCTTCGGGGTACCCCATTTCTGAGTTTTTAGAGTGAAGATTATTTTGTCTAGCTGCCACTCGTGTGGGTCGAGAAGAATTCTGCTTAAATGGTCTGCCAGACAATTTAGAGAACCTGGCAGGAATTGTGGTAACAGGTGGAGCTGCAAGGCAGAGACTGTGTGCCAAAGGGTCATGCCCAGCCTCCACAGAGGGTAGGAGTCCCTCCCTGCTTGCTGATATAACATATCACAGTGGTGTTATCTGTTTTGATCAGGACAACCCCTGGGGAGAGAAGGGCCTGAAGGCTGTCAATGTGTGCTGGACAGTTAACATTTCTTTTTTGTTGATATGCAGATGGATTTGCTGTGGGCTCCATTGGCTCTGTATGCACCTGCCGTCCAGGTGTGCACCCCAGGCACAGTCTGTGGTGAGGGTCTGGGTAGTGGGTGGTGGTGGCGAGAACGGTAGTCCCCTGTTGTGGCAGCATGCAGCTGGCGACCAAAGAAAATCTTTCCTTAGGCAAGGTATCACTGGTATAAGAGTTTCCAGGTCTTGAGAGTGTTGACACCAAAGGCTTTTTAGGTACCACTGAAGTTTCCTCATATGCAGTCTGGCATATGGAATGAGTAGAATGCAATATGCCATGAACCCCAGAGCTTGAAGGATTTTCCTTACAGATAACTGGGGTCTGGTGGCTAGTTGATAGAAGTAGGCTGTCAGGTAAGTTTTTTCTGGTGTAAGGAATGACATCTGTGATGCTGTGTCCAGGCTTGTTCCCAGGAATATTATCCTTTAGGTGGGTACTAGTTTGGATTTCTTTTCATTGATAGTGTACCCTAGGGAGGTCAGTAGGGACTTTACACGGGTCAGGTGCTTGAGCAGCTTTTCCTGTCTGCCTGGATTAGGCAGTAGTCCAAGTATGGGTAATTTTGGATATTCCTTTATCTGCAAAAGGCAATGGCGGGAGGAGTAGATAAGCCAAAGGGAAGTGCAGAAATCCTGCCCTGAAATGTAGATATTTCCTGCATGATTCCCTGATAAGAATGTGGAGGTAGGCCTCTTTTAGGTCTAGGGTGGCTAGCCAAGCATCCTTGGAGAGTATGGGTAGCAGTTGCTGGAGGGTGAGCATTTTTAATTTTGTATCACCAGGAAGGTATTTAGAATGGTTAGATTGAGGATGGGGCGCCAGGTGTCCTCTTTTCTGGGTATCAGAAAAAGTCTGGAGTAGAAACCTTGGCCTATCTGTTCTGCAGGAACGTGCTCTATTGCCCTCAGAGAGAGCAGGGAAAGGACTTGCTTTTTCACCTCTGCCCACTGATTTGGAGATAAATCTGGGAACCCTTTTGGGGTTGGAAGAGTGTGGAAAAAATTTGTATCCCTGGGACACTATGTTGAGGACCCAGCGGTCATTGGTAATGGTGGCCCATGTGCTTGCGTGAAAGGAGAGTTTTCCTCCTAGGGGTAAGTGCAGGTGGGCAGAGGGAGGGATGGTGGAAGAGAGTCACTGTGAGTTTTTACCATGAGGAGGTGGCTTAGAACTCCTTGGTTTTGAAGTGGAGGAACTCCACTGCTTTGATCTTTGCATTCCCTGAGGCTGCTGTCTAGGGGAGGGGTCTGCTTCCCCAGGGTCTGGGCTGAACTGAACTGATGGGAGCAGGAAAGGACCAGTGCTTGGAGGTAAAACTTTTGTGATATGAAACTCAATGTCTGTGTGCCTGCCTGAGAGTACAAATACATTCTTTACTGACCACTGTTTAAAAGCTACAGGAGTTCAATATTCACACCACTAAATCCCAGTATGTGATGTGGTGATCCCACCACTACCCACAAATAAAGTGACGACCCACCACTGGACCGGTAATCAAGGACCCTCAATCCTCACCACTGGCGTCAGTGGGGGACATACATTGGGAAAAATAACTGGTACACACACAGTATTTGCATATGCAGCTCACTGCATCAAGTGCAATTTCCCTTATGAACAAACAGACCACAGTCATTCCAGGGCTGGTTTCTCCCTCCTTCTCCAGATCCCAATAAGACTCTCCACTGGCACAGCTACAGAGTTGAGATCTCAACTGAGTGGCCAAGCCAAGACCTCCAGCACCCTCTCGGTCCAACCACTGCTGTGTGTCCCTGCCCAAGTAGCTGACACATATACACACACAGAACCACCTGGGAAAGGCTGGCACAGGTTTACTAGCTATGCCTCCTTTTGCCCAGACTATAAAGTAGTTATCACCGCCACCAACCAAGTCCTAATTAGCTACTTTAAAGCCCTTAAAGGGTGTTCAATTTTAGTGTGTAATATTAATACAAATGGTGGTTTGACCAAGAGCAAGGCTATTAGGCGTGGCCCACACAGTGTCACCAAATAAATATGCACGTAATCTCAAAATTTAAATATTTCTAGACAGATCAGCCACGACAGGTGCACATATATTTAATAATAATTAAAAAAAGAACAAGAAAATACTATGTATATATTCACAGTGACATCAGAGTTAAAAATCACAGGAAATATCTAAAACATTCCAGGACAGTTTCAAATAAACACAGAAAAAAAAATCTAAACTAAGCTTTGCTATATTCCTGACTATATCTAAGAAAATTATATTATTCCCTAGTAACTTACTTCATCACAGCAAGGCAGTTGTGATGAACGGTTCTGGTCATATCCAAGACAATACAGAATGCTGCTCTCTGAGTTCTCAAATTAATATCTCAGATATTACTGCTGGCTAGCTTGCAGAATGATGTCATTTCTTGTCATCTGACTATCCCAGGTGAAACCCCCATTACTGAAACTAGCAGTATTTAGCATCCATCTGTGAAAATACACACACCTCATATCTTTGGCAGATGCTGGAAGTCATGAAACAATTGCATCCATTCACATTTCAAGACCAGTAGTTATATTTCACCTTAGACAGTTCTATTCCAGGACATGCCATGGTTACATTTTAAACCCAAGCACTTTATAAAAAGAAGTTATGTATTCACCATAACGTTCCATGTGAGCGGTTTATCTCGCCTTCATTCTTACGGATGGGTTTTGGAGCCAATCCTCGGCTCCTACTCGGCCAAATGCAAAAGCTCGAGGTCTTCAACCAGCTCATTGTCTACTCCCTGTCCCATGATGCCCTAGTACTTCCCAAAGATCTTGCTTGCTGCCAACTAAGGTGACTAGATAACTTCCCAACAGTAGTATCACAGGATACACTAGACAAGGACTAATACAACCAAGACTTGTCTCAACTTCTCAGTCCTCAAGAAAAACTGGTAGGGGGTTTGGAAGGCGAGATGAACAACTCGCATGGAACGTTAAGTTGAGTACATGACTTCTTTATGTGAAGGTGTTCTATCTCACCGTCATTCTTACTGACGGGTGAGCTTCCCAAGCACCATCTTTTTCGGGTGGCTCATGGGAGTATATTCCTTAGGACAATGGAACAAAAGGAGGCCTTGTCCCTGGAGACCCTATATACTCTATAACGAGTTATAAAGGTATGCGGCCTTGACCAAGTAGTTGTTGCACAAATGGTATCTATTGGTAATTTAGCCAAAAAGGCTAAAGAAGTGGAGACAGCTCTAGTTGAGTGGGCCTTTATTTTCTGTTGTAATGGCGCATTGACTGAACTGTAGATAAAGGCTATGCAATCGGATAACCATTTTGATAAAGTGGTTTTCACCACCGGAATACCCTTCTTTGAATCTGAGAAGGAAACAAAAAGCTGTTCAGATTTTTTAAAATCCTTGGTTCTATCTAAATAAAAATGAAGCTGCCTGTGGACATAAAGCTTCTGCAGCATATACTCCACCTTATTGCGATATTTAGGGAAGAACACAAGCAACTCTATAGCCTGATGGAGACCTGCGTCTGAGCACACTTTTGGTAAAAATGAGGGATTTGTCCGAAGAGAAACTATCACTATGAAAAATCAAATCTGGAGGTTTAATGGAGAAGGCCTGTAAAGTACAGTTTTGTACCTACCATAAATGTAGATGTTCGAAGATCCACATTGCTGCAGTCATAACCTGTGGGTAGTCCGCTGTCCTCGGTCGGCCCGAATACCAAAGTGTTAGGCTGGCGTCGGTCATGGACGCTCAGATCTGACGTCAGTACGCCGTGGTACTAAAGCGCATGACCAACGCCATATCCTCAGTCTTTCTTGCCTCAGATGTAAGAAGGCCTTGAAAAGAAAGGCCATAGCCAAAAATGGAAAAACGCCCAATCACCCATGTAGAAACAATATTTACACCACAAACCACCCCAAACTACAGAGGGGAAGGAGGGAGGGTAAATTGGACTGCAGCAATGTGGATCTTCGAACATCTACATTTATGGTAGGTACAAAACTGTACTATGTTCTTCATCTCACATTGCTGCAGTCATAACCTGTGGGTAGAATCCCAAAGCAAAGGTAAAGGGAGGTTGGAAAAATCATAAAGCATTGGGAGCTGCTAACATGCCCTGTAAAACTGCAGTGGCAAACCCAGCTCTAGATTTGGAATAAAGAGGGAGATGGCAATGTTTAGAAAAAGTGTGCACTGAACTCCAAGTAGCTGCCTCCAAAATATCTTTAGTAGCTACTCCCCTTAAAAAAGCAGTAGAAGTGGCAGTCGCCCTAGTGGAATGAGGTTTGATTCCAGCCGGAACCTCCTTACCATGATGAGAATAACAAAAAGCAATACAATGGCCAATCCACTTAGAAATAGTTTGTTTTGAAACAGGTTTCCCCTGAGAACCCAAAGCAAAAGAAATAAACAACTGTTGAGACTGCCTGAACCCTTTGGTTCTGCTCGAATAATAACGTAACTGCCTGTGAATATCCAAAGAGTGCAAAATGTTTTCCCCTTTATTTTGGGGATCAGCATAAAATGTAGGCAAATGAATAGATTGGTTTAATGCCACATCAGAAACAACCTTAGGCATAAAAGAAGGGTTAGTACGCAGGGAGACCCTATCCTTATGAAATATCAAGAAGGGTTCAACTGCCATTAGAGCCTGTAATTCAGATACCCTTCTAGCCGATGTAATGGCCAACAAAAAAGCAGTCTTCCAAGACAAAAACTTCAACTCCGTAGTAGCTGCAGGTTCAAAAGGAGGTAAAGTGAGCTTTTCCAACACAAAATTGAGATCCCAGGAAGGAGTAGGAGCTCTCGGGGGTCTTATGTTTTTTGCCCCTCTAAGAAATTGCTTAAACAAAGGGTGAGAGAATAAAGGTGGGTCACAGTCATAGTGAGCAGAAATGGCTGCAGCATGAACTTTTACAGAGGAGAAAGACAAACCCTTGTCTAATAATTCTGTAAGATACTGAAGTGAAACACTCAAATTAGGCACAGAAACATCAAAGCTCTTTGTTTTGCTCCAAAGAAAAAATCTCCTCCATTTATCAGCATACACTTTCCTGGTACTAGGCCGTCTGGCCTCCAAAATGACATCCAAAACTTGTTGAGGAAGCTGCGACCCCCCAGGGTCTAAAACAGAATATGCCAAGCTGTCAGATGCAGGGACTGACTCCTGACATTGCGGAAATGATTGCTTACCTGGGACAAAAGGTGTGGAACTGATGGCAAAGGCCAAGGAGGCTCCCGTACTAAACTCCTCAGCAGAGGGTACCAGTGCTGACGTGGCCAATCTGGAGCTACTAGAATCATGCGAGGCTTGTCCTGTCTGATCTACAAGAGCACCTAGGGAAGAAGAGGCAGAGGAGGAAAGGCATAGACGTGAAGGTTGTTCCAACTGAATGACAGAGCATCCACTTTCCAAGCTTTTGGGTGAAACAGCTTTGTGCAAAACTTTGGCAGTTGGAAATTTAGTGGAGAAGCGAACAGATCTATGTCTGGAGTTCCCCAAGCCACCGTCAACTGTTGAAATACATGAGGATCCAATTTCCACTCGTGGGGATCCACCATCTGTCTGCTCAAAACATCTGCTAAGGAGTTCTGTGCTCCCGGCAGAAACCTTGCCTGAAGAGTGAGGTGCAAACTGAGAGCAGTCTCCCACAAAATCATAGCTTGTCTGCAAAGAGGGTACGAATGGGTTCCCCCTTGCTTGTTGATGTACCACATGACTGTTGTGTTGTCTGTTTGAATCAACACCTGTCCTGGTTGAAGTAGATCCTTGAAGGCCATCAGGGCAAATTGGACTGCTAACATCTCCTTCATGTTGATATGCAAATGTTGTAGTCTGGGAGGCCACGTGTCTTGAACCCATTTCCCATTGAAGTGTGCTCCCCAAGCTATGTCTGAGGCATCTGTCGTTAAGATCTGACTCGCCTCTGGTCGGGTCACAGAGAGTAAATTGGGTGATTTTACCCAGGGAAAGGTACAACAGGATGGCCCTTGAATTGCTAGATGATGCAAAAACTTATTCTAGGTTACCTTCTAATATGTTAAAAGATTACAATTTTGCACTATTAGAAATTTTGGAAAGAGGAGAGCGGTTGGGTTTTTTCACGTCTAAAGATGTGAAGTTGATGTATAGAAAAAATCCAAGGAATGCAAGATTTTTCATCATCCCTAAAATTCACAAAGACGTGGTAAACCCACCCGATTAGCCCTATAGTTTCTGGTAGAGGCTCTTTTCTGGAAAATGTGGGACTGTTCCTAGATTCTGTGTTAAAACAACATCTTCACAAAGTGCATGCACATATTAAAAATACTAGAGAAGTCTGTATGGAAGTTAAAGACATGGCATGGGAACAGGACTTTTATTGGGCCTGCGTTGACGTCAAGTCCCTATACACAAGTATTAACACGGTTTGGGGTTTGAAGTCCATTGAGAGAATGTTGGGAGAAGGGCCTAGGACTAACTACATAGTGCAATTGCTGGAATTTTGTCTAACCCACAACTGCTTTGAGTTTGAGGGGAAACATTTCCTGCAGAAAGAAGGAACCGCTATGGGGGCTTCTTTTGCCCCATCCTATGCCATTCTCTTTATGGCATTCTTTGAAAATTCTGTCATTTATATCAATAATTTCTATAGGGCCAAGGTAGTTAAATACAAACGTTTTATAGACGACTTGTTGTTCCTATGCAAAGGGGATCCCTCGGATTTTGATACATTCATTTCGGAAATTAAAGGAAATCCTTATGGTTTGGACTTCACTCATACGATAGGGGGCAGCAACATCCAGTATCTGGATGTTGAATTTTATGTAGATTCGAACAACAGAATCCAGCACAGACCTTATCATAAAAAAACAGCTGCAGATAATTTTTTGCATGCCTCCAGTATGCATAGTGGGGCATTAATAAATGCATTACCGACAGGGGAGTTCAAACGTATTGGAAACAACATTTCTGATCTAAGTTTGGTGGGATGTGAATTTGATAAAATAGAAAACAGATTACAGTCAAGGGGTTATCAAGGGACAATAGTGCGTTCTGCTAGAAGAAAGGTGGAAAAGGATTTGGGTCTTCCAGTGCCTATGCAAGGGGAGAGCCTGGAGGAAAGTTTGGTTAGGAAAAGAAGTCTAGGTGGCCATGGTTTTAAGTCCACGTGGTTGGTCAATAATGAAGTAGGGGCCATTGAACAAGACAAATTATTTTTTGTTACCAAATTTTCTCAATTTTCCAGGGTAGTGAGGGATACAGTGTTTAGTCTTTGGCCTTTGGTTTTGGGGGATGATAGAGTAGGAAAATTGTTTCCTAGTAAGATCACCTTCTCTTACGGCAGATACCCCAACCTTAAGGAGATTTTAAATACCAGAAATCCAAAGAGGAAAATTAACATCTCCAAGGTAGGGACATATAAATGCGGGAATTGCAAAGTTTGCAATAGAGTAAGGAACTTAGATGGCACATTGATTAACAACAAGAAATATAAGGCTTTGGAATACTATGACTGCAACTCGGGGGGAGTGGTATACATTATTGGTTGTGAGTGTCAAAAGTGGTATGTGGGACAAACCTCCAGAAAAGTTAAATTAAGAATAATGGAACATCTAGGAGACATTAGGAACAGTAGACAGGAGAGCCCAGTGGCAAAACATTTCATAGATTTTCACAATGGGTCAGAGGAAGGTTTAATATTCTGTGTTTTGGGTAGGCCATTCAGTATGGAAGGGGAAATTGGAGTGAATAACAAACTATTGGAAATGGAGTCCAAGTTCATTTTGAACTTCAAAACTCTTTTTCCTAATGGCATGAATTTAGATATGTAAATCTTGTAAAGTCAATATTGAGGTGAACAGCTTTGGGTAATATAGTAAATTTAGTATGTGTAAATTTAGTATACATTTTTTGATTCACATCAGTTATTTGCATAAGATGTGTGATACAAGTAATCTTTGATGAATTTAGCAGGGTTATAATGAAGAAATGAAAGGAAAAAATAAAGGAATATTCTAATAGGTGTTGCATTATGCACAGATAAAATGGAGTTTTATAAATTAATACAACAAGAGATAGTATACTGTTTTGGTATATTTTGTATATTTTGCACATTTTGTATATCACACATTTCTATTATGCACAAATTTTCATGCCGTCTATTATCTTGCCATTTGGTTCAAGAGCAAAAAATTTTGTATTGAAGAAATGTATTGGGTTGGTTGAGTGATGGTTTTTTCAGGTGTAAATGTTTAATTATTTAAATGCACGTTGAGTGTTTTGATTGGTTCTAAAATTTTAAGCTAATGATTTATAAGATGTGGTGAAACACAAATTAAATGTATTCCTTGAGAAGGCGAAGGCCGAGGTACCAGAGTGCAATAAAGAAAAAACTTTTTTCACCAGTCACCTGCATGTCTGTGGCGTTGATAGTTTTCTATTTTCTACAATTTTTCATCAGTGTTTTTTATTCGGGTCACAGAGAGTCCCTTGTTTAGGTGACATTCCTGAGCCCACCACAAGAATTCCCTTTGGATGCAAGGTATAATCTGAATGACAGTGTCCAAATCGTGGCAGTGTTGAGTCCATACGCTTTTGAGATCCCATTGTAGCTTCCTCATATGCAGTTTGGCATTGGGAAGCACCAGAATACAAGATGCCATGAACCCCAAGGCCTGAAGGACTGTCCTTGCAGTCAGCCTGGACCGTAGAGATAATTGCTGGAAGTAAAGGGCAAGATTTGTTTGTTTGTCCGGGGTCAAAAACGCCATCTGAGAGGCTGTGTTCAGTCTCACACCCAGAAAGCACATGTCCTGAGAGGGTACTAGACTAGACTTTGTCTCGTTCACAGAATACCCTAGGCACCTTAACACTGTCATAACATACTGAAGATGGTGAAGTAACTTGACTTTGTCTTGAGCAAGAATCAGGCAATCGTCCAAATAAGGATAGATTTGTATTCCCCTTAGTCTTAAGAAGGCTATCACCGGAGCCAGGACTTTTGTGAACACCCTGGGCGCAGTAGATAAGCCAAAGGGCAATGCAGAGAACTGATAATGAAAAGTGCCAGCCAGCAGGAACCTCCTGCAGCTGGGCCTGATAGGAATGTGAAGATAAGCCTCTTTGAGATCCAGAGTTACCATCCAGTGATCTTTGCCTAGCAGAGGCAGAAGCTGTTGCAAAGTTAACATGTTGAATTTGGGAATGTCCAGGTATGTGTTGAGAATAGACAAGTCCAGAATTGGCCTCCAAGTGTTTCCTTTCTTTGGTACCAAAAACAGGCGAGAATAAAATCCTAGGCCCACTTCTGACGGAGGGACCCCCTGGATAGCCCCATTTTTAAAAGTAAAGAAATCTGTTTGTGAGCCTCCAACTTTTGCTGAGGAGGAACGTCTGGCATACCTTTGAAAGGAGGCAAGGTGTGAAAATAAAACTTGTAGCCTCGGTTTATAATGTCCAACACCCATTTGTCCTGGGTGACTAAAAGCCAATTTAAGCCTGAAAAGTGCCAACTTTCCTCCCAGAGGAGCTGCCAGACAAGAGGGATCTGGCAGCTGGAGATACAGGTCATTGGGTCTGTTTACGAAAAGGCTGACCCCTGCCCTCACCTGAAGATTGTGCAGGGGAACTCCACGTCCTAGGCCTGAAAGAACCCTGAGCATGAGCTCTGCCCCTACCACGTCTAGATCTGCCCCTAGACTGTAAATCAGAAGAAGGATAAGCCCATCCCTTAGTAGGCCAATTTCTGCTAAACTTAGGGGGCTGCACCTGTAAAAAATCCTTAACTGTCTGCATAGACTTAGCTTTGTCTTCCATTTTCTTCAAAACTGACTCCACAGGAGAACCAAACAGAACTTCAGATTGAAGGAGAGCATCCAAAATTCGAGCTTTAACATGCTCTGACAAGTTCTGATCCTTAAGCCAGGCGTGCCTACGAATAACTGACCCAGTGGCAGCCACCCTGGAAGAAGCCTGAAGAGCATCAAAACCACACTGCAAAGAATGCTTACCCACCTGATCAGAGGCATGAACTAAATCCTGCAATTCCTTACACTCTATGCCCTCTGCCAAAGCATCTACCTTAGATTTTAACTGACTTAGAAGAAAATTCTGGTACTTCAGCATATGAAACTGGCAATTCAAAGCCCTCATTGCTAGAGTGGAAGAGGTATACACTTTTTTACCCCACCTATCCAAAGCTCTAGAATCTTTATCCATAGGAACTGGATTCTTTACAACAGAAGCCCTGACACCCTTAGGTCCCTGGCTAATAGTTTCCGGGTCAGCTCTTGGGCTCTTATACAAATATTTATGAGCCTCTGGCACTCTGTAATACCTGTCTGGCTTGACCGGGGCAGGAGGCAAAGAATCAGGATTAAGGGAAGCTTCAGAGAAAACATCCTGAACAACATCCAAAACAGGGGGTATAGCCAAGGGCCTATGCTGTGGTAAAAACAAAAATTCCCTAAGTCTCTTTCGAGAATCTGAGAAATCCTGACCTTCCCATTTAAAATGCTCCCTCATGGAATGCAGGGTTTCAGAAAAAGAAAAATCCTCTGGAGGGGAAGCAGAAGGACTGGAATCATCTGCATCTGAATCAGAATAAGGAGGAAAATCCTGAATGTCTTCAGCCGAAGACTCCGAGTAATCTGAGGAATGCTCCAATCCTTCCACCTCTGGCTCCACCCTAGGCCTCTTATCTGGAGGGGGCATAGAACCCCTGATTAAGGTAATCAAATCCTCTGCCATTTTCAGCATATGCTTTTTAGGTACAGAACCTACAGAACTAGGGCTGACGCCAGAGGAAGACAAACCAGGCCTGACCTTGGAAGATGCCTTAGAGACAGAAGTAGAAGGCCTAACCACCTTATGCAAAGAAGGGACTACAAAGACCTGAGAGGCCCCCTCAGCCTGACCCGACTCCTGAGAGGCCACATCCTGCAAAATTAAAGGCTCCCCCTGAGACTCAGCTGAAACCTCGGCTGGATCCACAGAATCCACCGTAGTTTCTGAAGAACCGGCGTCCGTAACGGACGACTCATCCTGCTTGGACTTTAACGATTTTTCCTTACGCTTCTTAGCGGTAGCGGGCGTCGGAGGATCCAACGGCATACTGTAGTTACACCGCTTACCGAAGACAAGTCTAGCGCAATCTAACCTGCGTTTAATGGTGCGCTTATTAAATCTAGCACAAAAGCGACACCCGACTACGTCGTGCTCAGGCCCCAAGCAAGGAATACAGAGAGAGTGGTAATCCCTATGAGGTATCTGTTTCCCACAAGAAATACAATTATTCACTTTTTCTGACATCCGTATTTAACTGAGGCAAGAAAAGACAAAAATATTCCCCAGCGAATTTAGCCAACTTGGTCTTCGGTCTGAAACTCAGAATACGAAAATTTCAGGACGCCGAACGGCAATTGCAAACGCTGCTTCTGCTTCGGACCACGCGGCAAGAAAGACTGAGGATATGGCGTCGGTCATGCGCTTTAGTACCACGGCGTACTGACGTCAGATCTGAGCGTCCATGACCGACGCCAGCCTAACACTTTGGTATTCGGGCCGACCGAGGACAGCGGACTACCCACAGGTTATGACTGCAGCAATGTGAGATGAAGAACATCTCTGAAACCCTCCAAGCAGAAGTGATGGCTACCAGAAATATGGTTTTCATGAGAGATATTTCAGGTCACAAGAGGAGGCTGGTTCAAATGGGGGTAGGATGATCCGTGAAAGAACAAGATTTAGATTCAATGGAGTAGCAGGGGATTTAATGGGTGGTCTTAGATGTATGGTACCTTTGAGAAAAGCCTTGGAGAGACTATGTGACATGATATTAAACCCCTGACCACCAATATGAAAGTTTGAAATTGCCGC
This sequence comes from Protopterus annectens, assembly GCF_019279795.1. Lineage (NCBI taxonomy): Eukaryota > Metazoa > Chordata > Ceratodontiformes > Protopteridae > Protopterus > Protopterus annectens. Next base: position 233,804,542 of record NC_056747.1, on the reverse strand, counting down.
CAATTGAATGGTTGCTGCAACTGTCCCTTCACTGATGAACTTAGTCAAAAAAACTGTAAAATGGATATTGAAACCAGCTAAGGATCAATGTTGTTTTGGGACGCCGATATTGAGAACCTTTTCTATTTACTGAGATACAACTTTCTAGCACAAACAAAAAGGGACTTCCACCAAAGCGAATATTCAGATAAAATCGCTTCCTTTATTAAAACTTTAAAATCATGAACTGCACAAGTGCACCGGTCTCAGGTCTAAACAGGATAAGCGCTTTCAGTACGATACCCTCCTCAGATTCTACCAGGAAGGTATTGTACTGAAAGTGTTTATCCTGTTTAGACCTGAGATTGGTGCACTCGTGCAGTTCATGATTTTAAAATTTTAATAACGGAAATGATTTTAACTGAATATTCGCTTTGGTGGAAGTCCCTTTTTGTCTGAGCTTGTTTCGTTTCAAGTAAAACTTCCTTTAGAGGTGCTGTCCTCTTGTTTTGGAGATATAACTTTCTGGTAGATTTCTGAGAGGATGTTAAAATATGCTGAGCTGCAGCAGAAAGATTCTGAAACCTGGCTATATTTGGAATTGAAGCAGCCAAGCTGTCAATTTGAGGAACTGAAGAGAAGGATGAAGAGCCTCAGATGAATGAATCAGAAGGTCTGGAACTGGGTCCAGGATCAAAGGTTCTTCCAAGAAATGAGGCTGGAAAAAAGGGGAACCAAATCTGATGAGGCCAGTAGGGGACAATTAAAATGATGGTGCTTCCCAGGGTACTGGCTTTCTTTAAAACTTTGGGTATCAGTGGTACAGGTGGAAAGGCATACAGGAGACCCGGGGGCCAATCGTGTATAAGCGCATCCCTTGGGGCATCTCCCCAAGGGGGGATTAGGGCAAAACCGCTGTTGCACTTGGTATTTGTGGGAGTTGCAAAGAAATCGCAGCAAGGCTGGCCCCATCTGCGAAATATCCTTTCCACTTCTTCTTTCTTCAGGGACCACTGCCTTGCTCAGTTTGTCTATCACGTTAGACCTCCCCGGGATGTGGGTTGCTATCAGAAAGCGCTGGGTGGATGTCGGCCACTGCCATACCCTCAGGGCCTCTTCAACATAGGGGGTAAGATTTGGTCCCTCCTTGTTTATGTACCAGACTTCTGACATATTGTCTGTATCGCAATAGTCCCTAGAGAAAGACAGTCTTGAAAGGACTGCAACACTAGAAGTACCGCTCATCTCTAGTACGTTGATATGCAGGTTGGCCTCATGTTGTTTCCATATGCCTTGGGCTGTTCTTCCCTGATAATGCCCCTCCCACCCTACCAGGGAAGCGTCCGTGGTCACTATGGCAATCGATGTGGGTAAAACGAAAGAACGGCCCTATAGTCACCCAATGCGATGTTAGCCACCACTGAAGGCCCTTCTTGCAGTAGTTTGTGATCAAAATCTGATGAGACATTGGGAGATCTTGAAAGGTCCATTGCGTAAAAAGGAGCCAACGTATGCGCATGTGCATCAGACCCTATGGGATTGCAATGATTGCTGTTGCCACTGTACCTAATAACTTGAGAACCATAGACGCTGGGGCTTTTTGTTTTAAGAGAAGAGTTTGAACCTGTTGTTGAAGAGCAGACACCCTTTCTGGCAGAAGTTTTAAGGTCATAGCGGTGGTATCCAAGTCTGCTCCTATAAAAACAGTATGCTGCGATTACAATAAGGCAGACTTTTCTACATTTATGGTAATCCCCAACTGGTTGCATAGATTCATACTTGTGTCCCTTGTTTGAATGAGTTGATGCCTGGTGGTGGTAAGGAGCCAGTTGTCTAGGTATGGAAACACCTGGAATCCTAAACGTCTCAGATGAGCAGTTATGGCCATACATTTGGTGAACACTCTGGGGGCTGTAGTGAGACCAAAGGGCAGAGCTCGAAACTGGTAATGACTGCCCCCAGCCAAAAGCGCAGATGATTCCTGGATGGTCTGGCCATTTTTATGTGGTAATACGCATCCAGGATATCCATCAAGCACATCCAATTGTCTTTTCCCTAAAAACGGGAGTATCGACTGCAGCATGACCATCTAGAACTTTCTTTTTCATTGATTTGTTCAGTCTGCTGAGATCCTGTATGGGCCTCCAGTCCCCCGTTTTCTTTGGAACTAAAAAGACCCTTGACTAAGTTCTGGATCCTATCTGGTCTGCTGGGACTGATTGGATGACTTTTTCCAGCAACCTTTGAATCTGTATGGTTGCTTGTTCCTTGTGACTGGGAGGAATGTCTGGGATTTTTCTTACTGAGGGAGGTGGGGTGAAAAAGGGAATAGTGTAACCTCTGGATATGATGCTTTGTACCCAGCTGTCTTTTATTTTTAGCCAGGCGAGTGGGTACAAAGATAAGAGTCTCCGACTGCCTCCAGAGATGGACAGGTGGGCCTCCTCTTAGGGGTGTTGATAGGGCTTTCCAAAGAACTGACCTCTGTCACCCTGGTTCTGCAGACCTCCTCTTTGCCACGTGGATGGCGTCTTTCATTATTATGCCCTCCTCTGCCTCTGGAGGGGGGGTTCACCACAAGTGTCCTGAAATGTTCCTTGAGCTTTACAGAATCACATCTTTCCTCCCTTCTGACTTTTGGGGTAAGGTCTGGTAGGTGTAGTAAAGTGGACTCCGACAGCAGATAGAGTCTTTCCATCTTGTTCACTACTAGTGTTTTTCATTTCGGGTCCAAAAAAAGATGAGCCATCGAAAGGGGTGTTAATAAAGGATGACTTGAAGGGCTCCACAAAGGGACATAAGCGCATCCAGAAATGTCTCCTAAGGGTGTTTCCTATACCCACTGCTCTGCTCGCTCCATCAGCTGCATACGAAATCAGACGCATGGACAATTTTGTTAGGGAATTGAGGGTAAAGAGCTGTGAGGGTATTTTCTCAGACCTCCGCAGCCACTGAACCCTGTAGAGCATCTCCCAGCTCTTTTAGGAGATCTCTCTGCAATCTAGTGAAATGCATCAAATAATCCAGCGACCTAACAGCAAAAGTCGCTGAAGTAAAGATGTGCTTTTCATATCTGTCCATGATCCTAGAATCTTATTAGGTTGATGGACAGACGTCAAAGTTTTAGATAACTCCCCCTTGGTGGCTGCCGCCACTACCGTGGCATCAACGGGAACTCCTTTTATGAGAAAAGCCTTGTCCTGGGGAGAGGTAATAAACTTATTAGGCCTCCAAGAGACAGGTTCCATGGTATCCAGGGCCTTCCACGCCTTTCAACAAACCACTTCCATTAGCTCATCGAAAAGCGGAGACACCCAAGTGGCGGAAGGCTGAGACCCGAAAGCCTTCAGGTAAACTGACTAGGGTTGATGGGCTGCTAGCCACCCCTGTTTAAGAATTTCCAAGACATCTCCGAAAGAGAGATCCTCAGGGGGGATAGTGGGGACCCTTTTGACTCATCTATGTCAGTGTCTGAAGAGACTGATTCCTGTGGGGAGTCCAGATGCTTACTCTTACAAAGTCGCTTCCTGGGAACTTCCTCAGTGGGAGCTTATGGTGAGGTCCCAGAAGACCCAATGAGGCATCCTGACGCTCTGGGTCTCTACGCTTTTGTGGAACCAGTGAAGCAGAGGTAGACACAGGTGCTTTAGGGGAAGAGGTTGCTGGTTCCGATGATGTGGGTGCCCAAGGGGACAAAACTCTCCTCATGCCATCAAAAGCCCACCGGCTCTGATGCAAAAGAAATAATAGTGGTGTAAAATCTTACCATAACCATAGATGTCCTTCTCTTCCATGTTGCAGTATTCTTGGTGTGGGATTTCCTGCCTTCAGGCGACTCGCACGTCAGCTCCTATACAAAAGCTTCAGCTTGGCTGTCACAGCTGCGTGGGACGTCACACGTAGGGCCATAAACCAAGGACCCTATGTGTGATGTCTGCACGCACAATCCTCAGAACTTGAAGCTAAGCAGGCAAAGTATATGACCCACAAGGATAGGCTGCCAAAGGTGACATGTATAATGCCCTGGGTCTCTTCTGTAATGAAGACAGGCATCAGGGAGCAGTTATACTGGAAGAGTCTGAGGGGGAATGGTGGGTGGGAAGAAATACTGCAACATGGAAGAGAAGGACACAGTACTGTTGTGTACACTTACCATAAATGTAGATGTTAGAGTATATTCACTGTTGCAGTCATCACATTTGGGTTATCTGCCTGCAGGTAGCTCTCAGCCGGCCTGAATACCAGAGTCTTGGATTCCTGCGTCAGATGCTCTCTCTTCATCCATGACGTCAGGTCGTCAAGGAGCAGCCGACGCCATTACATTAGTTTTTCTTGCCCCAGATGTCAGGTGCTCCCACAATGTGAAGCAATTATATGTTATGGTACCCCTCCAAATAAAAGCAAATACACCAGAAAGCTTAAATACACCAAACAAGAAGGAAAGCTAGAGCCAAGAGAAGTCATGGAGGCTGGAGGGAGGGTAACCAGGAACGAAACAGAGAATACACTCTACCATCTACATTTATGGTAATTGTACACAACTGTACTGTGTTCTTCGTGTTTTACTGTTGCAGGCATCACATTTGGGTTGATTCCCAAAGCTAAGAAAGGGAGGAGGAAGTTAGAGAGCATTACGGCCAGCTATTAAGCCCTGCAAGACTGCAGTGGCAAAACCAGCTCTGGATTTAGAAAAAATAGGCATGTGGTAATGCTTGGTGAAGGTATGTACAGAGCTCCAGGTAGCAGCTTCTAGGATGTCCCTGGTAGGGACCCTCTGAGAAAGGCTGTAGAGGTAGATGCAGCCCTGGTGGAATGTGATCTTATTCCCTGTGGGGTAGGTTTTTCCATGGTGCTTATAGCAGAAATGAATGCAATGCGCTATCCACTTAGAAATGGTTTGCTTTGAAATAGCCTTCCCCTCTGCCCTTGCAGCAAAGTCAACAAGCAGCTGTTCAGATTCTGACAGGCTTAGTCCTCTCCAAATAAAATCTAAGTTGTCTGTGCACATCCAAAGAGTGCAGTATTAGTTTCTCCTTTGTTTTATGGGTTTGGGAAAAAGGTAGGCAAATGAATGGACTGATTAAGAGCCACACTAGACACCAACTTGGGCATAAAGGTAGGATTGGTCCTGAGGGAAACCCTGTGTGCATAGAAGATAATGAAGGGCTCCACTGCCATGACGGCCTGTAATTCAGACACTCTTCTTGCTGAAGTGATGGCTAGAAGGAAGGCTGTTTTCAAGAAAGGAATTTCAACTCTGCAGTTGCAGCTGGCTCAAAAGGAGGGAGAGTGAGCTTTTCCAATACAAAGTTAAGGTCCCAGGATGGAGTAGGGGCTCTCCTGGGAAGTCTAAAAGGTTTGGCCCCTCTGAAGAATTGCTTTAGCAGTGGGTAAGAGAAGATGGGTGGTTCAGTATTATAATGTGCTGAAATGGCAGAGGCATGAATTTTAATTGACGAGAAGGATAGGCCCTTGTGGAGCATTTCTGTTAAGTACTGAAGAATATGAGGTAAGCTGGTGCACCGTTATGCCCATCCCCTGAGTCTGGCTCCAGGAACAGTAGGTTTTCCACTTTTCAGCATAGGATTTTCTAGTACTAGGCCTCCTTGCCTCCAGAATGACATCTAGCACCGGCTTATTGAGGGATGCTATTGGAGAGCTCCAGGAATTAGCCAGGCTGCAAGGTTCAGGGTTTGAAGCTGAGGGTGCAGAATCTGGCCTGCCTGCTGGGACAGCAGGGAAGGGGTCTGAGGCAGGTGCCTTGGTTCCAGCAGTGTCATACTGTGCAAGAGGGGGCACCAGTGCTGGTGTGGCCAGTCTGGTGCAATCAGTATTGTCCTTGGTTTGTCCTGTTTGATCTTTAGCAGAACCTTCGAGAGGAGAGGCAGAGGGGGAAAGGCATAGACAGAGAGGCTTTCCCAGGTAAAGGACAGGGCATCCACTTCCCAAGCTTGACTGTGGGAAGTCCTTGTGCAGAATTTGTCTAATTGGTAGTTCTGAGGGGAGGCAAAGAGGTCTATCTCTGGAGTCCCCCATTTGTTCAAGAGGTTGAATATTTTTGGTTCCAGTTTCCATTCGTGTGGGTCCATGAGTTTTCTGCTTAGGTCGTCTGCCAGTGAATTTAGCTTGCCTGGCAGGAATTGAGCTTGCAGGTGCACTTGGTAGCTCAATACTGTACTCCACAGAGCCATGGCTAATCTGCAGAGAGGGTACGAGTGGGTTTCCTCCCTGCTTGTTTATGTACCACATAACTGTGGTGTTGTCTGTCTTTACCAATAATTGTCCTGGAAGAATGTGGTCCTTGAAGGCTGTCAGGGAATTCTGTACAGCTAACATTTCTTTTTGGTTGATATGCAAGTGCATATGTTTCAGGTTCCATTTGCCCTGAATGCACTGCCCTGCCAAGTGAGACCCCCATGCATAGTCTGATGCATCTGTTGTTAGGGTTTGGGCAGCAGGGGGTAGAGTGAAAGGGAGCCTCTTGTGGTAGCAGGCCTCTGCCCACCAAAGGAACTCTGTCTTTATACAAGTAATGATAGGAATCATTGATTCCAGGTCTTGAGAATATTGACACCATAGGCTTTTTAGATATCATTGTAGTTTATGCATATGCAGTCTTGCATATGGAATTAGTAGAATGCAAGATGCCATGAACCCCAGGGCTTGCAGAATTTACCTTGCGGATAGCTGGGTCTTTGTGACCAGTAGTTTGAAGTAGGTTGTCAAACTTGTTTCTCAGGAGTGAGGAAAGACATCTGGGAAGTTGTATTCAAGCTTGCTCCCAGGAATACAATTTGTTGGCAGGGTACTAGGTGATATTTCTTTTCGTTTATGGTGTACCTCAGTGACTTTAGAAGTTTCTTTACGAACGCCAGATGTTTTAATAGCAATTCCTGGCTTTCTGCCTGAATCAGACAATCGTCCAAGTATGAGTATATTTGAATATTTCTCTGCCTGCAAAATGCAATGGCTGGAGCTAGACACTTTGGCTTATCTACTGCGCCCAGGGCATTCACAAAGGGAAGTGAAGAGAACTGAAAGTGCATGGAGCCTGCCCTGAAGCGTAGGTATTTCCTGCAAGATTCCCTTACTGGAATGTGCAGGTAAGCTTTCTTTAAGTCTAAGGTTGCCAACCAGGCATCTTTTTTCTGGGTACCAGGAAAAGTCTTGAATAAAAACCTTGTCCCCTTTCTTCTGCTGGGACAGGTTGAATACCCCTGATACTTGGAAGAGAGAGAAGCTGCAGTTGAGCCTCTGCCCACTGATTTGGGGGTAGGTCTGGCCAACCGTTTGTGGTTGGTAGGGTGTGGAAGTGGAATATGTATCCATGGGAAACTGTATTCAAAACCCATTTGCCCTGGGTAACGAGTTCCCAGTTTTTTGCATGCTGGGCGAGCTATCCTCCTAAGGGAGCAGGCAGCTGAGCAGGATTTGGAAGGGTTAAGGTTAAGTCATTGTGCCATTTTCCTGTAAAGGGGGGGGGGGTGTCTTACTATTCCCTGGTTTGGAAGTGGGAGCCCCCCATTGCTTAGGCCTGTGCGTAGCCTGAGACTGTAACCAAGGTGGTCTGCTGTTCCTGGGTTTGGACAGAGAAGGCCTGGAAGAGGCTGGAAAGGACCAATTCTTTGAAGGCCAATACCTACTAAATCTGGGAGGCTGTACTTGCAGGAAATCTTTAACAGTTTGCACAGATTTAGCTTTTTCCATCTTTTTGAGGACTACTTCTGCTTTGTTGCCAAACAGGCGGTTTTGGTTTAAAGGAGCATCCAGTAATTTAGCTTTAACATGATCTGGCAAGTTTTGCTCCTTAAGCCAAGCATGCCTTCTAAGTACAGACCCAGTGACAGCAGCCCTGCAAGATGCTTCTAAAGAGTCAAAAAGTACAGTTTTGTACCTACCATAAATGTAGATGTCCGATAGATATGCAACTGCAGTCATAACATATGGGTTTTGTCCTGCCTCAGGCAGCCCTCGGTCGGCCGGATTCCAAAGTCTGGGTCCGACGTCGACTGATGTCGCATTTCTCTCCGACTTCAGAGCGGCTGGAGTACATAAGCATCAGCCGATGCCATTTTCTTCAGTGTTTCTTGCCCCAGGTGCCCTCCAAGGAAGGCTGTAATCAAACTGGAAGACAAAAACAGGATTCCAGACAAATAAATAAGCAATAAACAGATACACCATAACAGATATCCCCAGCTAAGAAAAAACAGGGATAGGAGTGGACCCAAGGCATAGAGGGGTATGGAGGGAGGGAAAATCCGACTGCAGTTGCATATCTATCGGACATCTACATTTATGGTAGGTACAAAACTGTACTATGTCCTTCAAGAATGCAACTGCAGTCATAACATATGGGTAGAATACCATAGCTTAGCTGGGGGAGGAGGAATGCTCTAGGAAAGAGATGGTGTGGCAATCAAGCCCTGCAGGACTGCCGAAGCAAAGCCTGCTCTGGATCTGGAGTATAGAGGGAGACTGTAGTGTTTGGAGAATGTATGCACGGAGCTCCATGTAGCAGCTTCTAGAATGTCCTTTGTAGACACCCCTCTTAAGAATGCTGTAGAGGTGGCTGTAGCTCTGGTGGAGTGTGGTCTGACATTGGCTGGAACAATCTTCCCATGGAAGGAATAACAAAATCTGATGCAATGTCCAATCCATTTTGAAATAGTCTGTTTTGAAATTGCTTTTCCTTGTACTCCAGGGGCGTAAGCTACAAAAAGTTGATCAGACTTCCTACTGGTCTTGGTTCTGTCCAGGTAGTAGTGAAGTTGTCTGTGAATGTCCAAGATTTGTAACAGTCTTTCCCCTTTGTTCTCAGGATTGGGGAAGAAAGCAGGCAGATGAATAGCTTGATTTAAAGAAACCCTAGATACCACCTTTGGCATAAAGGTAGGGTTGGTTCTTAAGGAGACCCTGTCTCTGTGAAAGATTATGAACGGTGGTATTGCCATTAGGGCCTGTAGTTCCGAAACCCTTCTTGCTGAGGTAATTGCCAACAGGAAAGCTGTCTTCCATGAGAGAAATTGTAAGTCAACTGAAGCTGCTGGCTCAAAAGGAGGTAGAGTCAGTTTTTCTAGAACAAAGTTGAGGTCCCAAGCTGGCACTGGAGCCTTTCTTGGTGGCTTAATGTTCTTGATTCCCCTGAGGAATTGCCTTAGCAAAAGATGTGAAAACACAGGTGGATCAGTGTTATATCTAGCTGAAATAGCTGAGGCATGTATCTTTATGGAAGAATATGAGAGTCCATTCTGTAGCATATCTGCCAAATATTCCAGGATGAGTGGGATGTTCAATAATGATGCATCATGTCCCTTGCTGGTATTCCAAATGCTGAATCTCTTCCATTTTGCTAAGTAAACCTTTCTGGTGGATGGTCTTCGAGCTTCTGTTAATATCCGCTGAACTTCCTTGGAGAGAGATAGATTGAGGCTATTCACGGGATCTCCCAGGCTGTTAGCTGCAGTGTCTGAAGGTCTGGATGCACTGTTTTGAAGTTGTGTTGAGTCAAAAGTAGGGGCCATTGGGGAAGGGCCCACTTCTTGTTGTGACATATGCTTCGTAGTAGTGGGTACCAGTGTTGTCTTGGCCAGTCTGGAGCTATTAGGATACCCTTGGGTCTCTCTGCTTTGATCTTTAGTAATACTGTGGTCATCAGTGGCAGAGGTGGGAATGCATAGATTTTTAGGAAGTTCCAGTTGAATGAAAGAGCATCTGTTTTCCAAGCTTGTGGATGGCATGTCCTTGAACAGAATTTTTGTAGATGATGGTTGAGGAGAGAGGCAAATAGGTCTACTTCTGGCCTGCCCCATGTCAAGGCGAGTTGTGTGAAGATCTTCGGATGTAACCTCCACTCGTGTGGATCTGTGAAATTCCTGCTTAGGCTGTCCGCCAGCACATTGTCTTTGCCTGGAACAAACTGGGATTGTAACTGTATGTTTAGGCTCAGTGATTTTTCCCAAAGATTCATTGTCAGTCTGCAAAGGGGGTAAGAATGGGTGCCCCCTTGCTTGTTTATATACCACATCACAGTGGTGTTGTCTGTCCGTATCAGTAAATGGCCTTGCTGAAGTTGTTGTCGAAAGGCCTCGATGGCATGCATTACTACCAGCATTTCCTTTTGGTTTATATGCAGATGTGTTTCCTTTGGAGACCATTGTCCTTGTATACATCTGCCTTCCATGTGCGCCCCCCATCCAAGGTCTGAGGCGTCTGTGGTCATGGTCTGTGTTATCTGAGGTTTTTTAAATGACAAACCTGTGTTTGCCTGGCTTACCGAGGCCCACCATAGGAATTCCTTTTGTAGGCATGGAATGAGCGGTATGGTTGTCTCTAAGTTGTTGCTGTGCTGAGACCATATGCTTTTTAGGTACCATTGAAGCTTTCTCATGTGTAATCTTGCTAATGGAACCAGGAGCATGCAGGATGCCATGTAACCCAGGGCCTGTAGGAATCTCCTTGCATTCATCTGGGTGAGTTTTGCCAAACCTTTGAAATAATGAGTTAACTTCTCTTGCTTGTCTTCTGTCAGGTAAGCCATTTGAGAGGCTGTGTCTACATTGGCTCCTAAGAAGGTTATTTGCTGGGATGGTTGAAGTCTTGACTTTTGGAAGTTGACTGTGTATCCCAGAGCCTGAAGTAATTTTATGACATAGTTCCAAGATTTTTGTCAACATCAATTTGTCGTCCGCTTGTATGAGGCAGTCGTCCAGGTACGGGTAAATTTGGATCCCCTGGAGCCTGCAATGAGCAATTACTGAAGCCAGGCATTTTGTGAATACTCTGGGCGCAGTAGATAAGCCAAATGGCAATGCTGAGAATTGATAATGCTCTGGCCCTGCAAGAAATCTGAGGTATCTTCTGCAGCTGTGTCTGATACGGACATGCAGGTATGCCTCCTTGAGGTCCAGAGTAATCAGCCAAGACCCCTTGCCCAGCATGGGAAGGAGTTGCTGTAGAGTCAGCATTTTGAACTTTGGTACTATGAGAAAGGTGTTTAATGCGGACAAATCCAGTATTGGTCTCCATTGAGTTTCTTTTCTTGGAACAAGGAACAGTCTTGAGTAAACCCCCTGGCCTTGTTCTTGTTGTGGAACTCTTTCTATTGCTTTTATCTGAGCAAGCAGAGAAATTTGCTTGATAGCCTCTGCCCTCTGGTTTTGTGGTAGGTTTGGCATGCCTTGTTTTCTTGGTAAGGTATGAAAATGGAACTTGTAACCTTGGTCTATAATGTCCAAAATCCATTTGTCCTTTGTCAATCTGTGCCAATTGTCTGAAAACAGAGATCATTTTCCACCCAAGGGAGCTTATATTTGCTCCTTGGTAGGCAGACGGAGAGGAAAGTCATTGAGATTGTGCCTGTGGGGCAGGGGAGACCCCTGTGTCACTTCTTTGGTTTGCTGGCTGCCATTGTCGTCCCCTGTAAGGACCTCTGTATTGTCCTCTTCCTCGGCCACGCCTGTTTTTACCCCTTTGAAATTTTTCAGGATTAGGAAAGGACCAGTTTTTCGAAGGCCAATTCCTACTGAATCTGGGTGGCTGAACCTGGAGGAAATATTTAACCGTCTGAACTGATTTTGCTTTTTCCTCGATGGACTTTAACACATCTTTAGCATTAGCACCAAAAAGCTTGTTCTTTTCCAAGGGTGCATCCAGAAGTTTTGCCTTAACATGATCTGGTAAAGGTTGTTCTTTTAACCATGCATGTCTACGAATGACTGCCCCTGTCATAGCTGCCCTACATGAAGCTTCCAATGCATCATATCCACACTGCAGAAAGTGATTGCTGACTTGCTAAGAATTATGTACAGCTTCCTGCAAAGACTTCCTGTCTAAAGGGTCAGGAGAGGCCAAAGTTTTCTGTAAGTCATCTAACAGGTAATCCTGATATTGTAACATATGAAAGAAGCAATTCAAAGCTCTTATAGATAAAATAGTGGAGGTGAAGACCTTTTTTCCCCATCTTTCTAATGACCTAGCTTCCCTGTTGGAAGGCAAGGGATTTTTAGAGGTGGAAGTTGAAACACCTTTAGGTCCCTGAGAAATAGTTTCTAAATCAACAGTATGGGCCCTGAATAAATGGGAATGTGTTTCTGGGACCCTGTAATATCTGTCTGGCTTGGCTGGAGCAGGAGGAAGAGAATCAGGAGTAACACTGGAGTCAGAATATAAATCATCCAAAACATCAAGCACAGGAGGAATAGCTAAGGGCCTGTGCTGGGGCTTTTTAAGGAAAGTTCGAAGGCGCTTTCTGGCATCAGAATATTCCTGGCCTTGCCACTTGAAATGTTCCCTCATGGTATGTAAAACTTCCCCAAAAGAAATATCCTCAGGAGGGGTGGCCGAGGGGATGGAATCCTCTGCATCCGAGTCCTCATAGGTCTGGAAGAGCTCTTCCTGGCCATCGGAGTGGACAGAGTCCTCAGAATCTTCATCTGAAGGGAGAGGGTTGGAGGGTTCAACCCGGGGCCTCTTATCAGAAGGAGGCTGGGATCCTCTGTCAGGATGGGCCTGTGAACCTCTAATCATGGAAATTAAGTCTGCGGCCATAGTCATGATTTGTGTCTCAGGAGTAGGCTGAGGTAAGGCTTTAGTAGTAAGGTGCTTGGTCTTGCTGGCTGCCTTAGCCCGAGTGTAGGCCTTAATAGACATGGCCATAGGAGGCCTGGCAGCTCCACGTGCAGGAGTGACCTTGTCTACAGCAATGGTCTCGGGCATTTCCTCGGTTTCAGTATCCGGAGGAAAATCTATAACTGGCGTCTGAGTGGTATCCAGTATCGGAGTCGTCGGTAATGCGGTGTCTTCGGTTCGGAGCGGTGGAATAACCGTCTCAGGGGGAACCGGAGCACTCGCGGTAGGTTTTGGCGTGGAGTCGGTGATAGACGCGGGCCGAGGATGGCGGTCCCGGCCTTTTTGTTTCTTGGGAGTTTGCGATGTCGGAAGTTCCGACGGCATTGTATAAGCAAATTTTTCGCTGAAAAAATCTTCAGCAAACTCTGCCCGGCGCCTGAGTGCGCTTATTGAAGCGAGCACAGGCCGAGAAGTCGTGGTCTGGGCCAAGGCAAGGAAGACAGTAAGAGTGGAAATCCTTATGAGGTATTTGTTTACCACAAGACAAACAATTGTTAACTTTTTCAGTAATTTCTGACATCGGCTGAGGCAAGAAAAGGTCCCCAATGGGGTACTTAGCTTTTTTGATGACTTCGGATTCGAAGAATACAGGAGCTGACCGACCGGCACTTGCGAACTGCTTCTGCTTCGGGCACCGCGCGGCAAGAAAGACTGAAGAAAATGGCGTCGGCTGATGCTTATGTACTCCAGCCGCTCTGACGTCGGAGAGAAATGCGACATCAGCCGACGTCGGACCCAGACTTTGGAATCCGGCCGACCGAGGGCTGCCTGAGGCAGGACAACCCATATGTTATGACTGCAGTTGCATTCTTGAAGGACATCCACATTTCAAAGTATGTTTACAAACTTGTTCTGCAGAATGCATTAAATCCAGCAATTCTTTGTGTTCAGCACAGTCACGAATCTACATCATTTTCTGTTTAAGTAGTCCCGTAATATGCTGCTGGTACTTTAACATATGAAACTGTCAATTTAAAGCCCTAATAGCCAAAGTAGCAGAAATATATACCTTCTTACCCAATCTGTCCAAGGCTCTAGAATCTCTATCAGAAGGGGTAGTGTTTTTGGCAGCAGTAACCTTAACGGCCTTTGGTCCTTGGGAAATGGTCTCTGGATCCGCAGTAGGATTCTTGAAGAGGAACATGTGAAAGCCAGGTACTCTGCAATATGTCAGGTTTTCTGGGAGCTGGAGGTAAAGTGTCTGGGGAAAGGCTAGATTCCAAGAAAGCATCATTCACAATGTCCAGAACAGGCAGGATAGCTAAAGGCCTGTGTTGAAGGAGGATAAGAATTCCCTAGGCCTCTTTTTGGAGTCAGAGTAATCCTGGCTTTCCCAGTGGAAATACTCCCTAAAAGTGTGCAAGGTTTTACCAAAAGAAAACTCTTCTGGAGGGGAAGCAGAGGGAATGGAATCCTCTGCATCAGAATCCTCATAGGCAGACAGGGGCAAATCCTGGTAATCAGAAGAAACATAAATATCAGACTCCTGATCAGAAGGAAAATCAGTTCTAGGTCTCTTAGAAGGGGAAGGCTGGCTTCCCCTAATTAAGGTAATAAGGTCTTCAGCCATTCTAAGCATTTGATTTTTAGACATATGGGCCTGAGCATGCGGTTTAGACGTCGGTTTTCTAGGCGTGCTGCGAGTTTTAGGCCTGGATGAAGAAGATGGTGTTTAACATGCAAGTCTGTAGGCCTGAATACTCCCTCAGAAGCTGGTGCCTGCACAGCGGCTCCAGACCCATCCAAGGTAGAGACATCCGCAGGTTCCATAGTCTAAGAAGCATCTCGCGGTATACTCCGAATAGGTCTCAGAAGAGGCCTGCGAATCTGAAGTAGCGGGTATCAGGGGCTGCGAAAGCGCCTCACTGAGTACCGGCGGACTGGCGACTAGCTTAATGGAAGCATAGTCAGCAGTTTCGGGCCTATGCGGTCTGTCTCTGTCTTTATCCTTACGTTTTTTTCAGAATATTGGTAGTCAGATGGCTTACCAAAGCCATTTCTGGATAGTTATACAGAGTACCAAAATAACTTTCTGCAAATATAGACAGACGAATAGTTCGAGGGTTGAACAAAGCAAAAAACTGACAGCGAGGGACGTCGTGGTCTGGGCCCAAGCAAGGAATGCAGTACGAATGAAAATCTTTCTGAGGTATTTGCTTTCCACAGGCAATACAATTGTTAACTTTTACTGACATCAGTTAACAGCAAGAAAAAGGACACCCAACGGGATACTTAGCTTTTTTGAAGACTTCGGCTCTGAAACTTGAAAATGAAAATTTCAGGAGTCAGCCGACCGGCACTTGAGAACTGCTTCTGCTTCGGGCACCGCGCAGCCAGTAAAGACTGATGTAATGGCGTCGGCTGCATGTTTTATATCCCTGACGACCTGGCATAGGGAAGAAGAGAGCATCTGACGCAGGAATCCAAGGTATTCAGGATGGCTGAGGGCTACCTGCAGAAAGATAACCCAAATGTGAAGACTGCAAAAGTGAAACATGAAGAATATCTATGGTTACGGTAAGATTTTACACAACTATTCTATGTCCTTCTATTCGTATTTTGCAGTATTCTTGGTGCGGGAGAGTACCACAGCTTAGTTTGATGAAAGGCTGGCGGATGCAGATGATGATTCCACAAAGCCTTGTAGGATTGCCTTGGCAAACCCTGCGCATGCTTTGGAGATTCAATCCAATTTGTAATGTTTGTTGAAAGTGTGTATAGTGGACCATGTAACTGCTTCCATAATGGAAGCTGTATCCATGTCTTTATGGAAGGGCTTGGAAGTGGCCACTGCTCTTGTGGTGTGCATCTTAACCCCAACTGGAGTTTTTTTTTTCCCGTGGTGTGAGTAGCAGAAACAGACAAGTCTTTCTGATCCAGGATGCAATGGTCTGTTTGGTGACTGCCTTGCCCAATGCCCCGGGTGGAAAGATACAAAGAGTTGTTTGGATTTCCTAATGTCTTTAGTCTTGTCCAGGTAAAATTTTCAGTTGCCTGTGGACATCTAGGGAGTGGAGTATCCTCCCTCCTTGGTTAGTGGGAGAGGGGGACAAAAACTGGGTAGGTGAATGGATTGATTTAGAGATAAGTCACTGACTAACTTGGGCATGAAGGAAGGATAAGTTCTCAGAGTGACCCTGTCCCTAAGAAAAATGATGCAAGGTGATCATACCATTAAGGCTTGTAGCTCAGAAGCCCTTCTGGCAGAGGTAATAGCCACTAACAGTACTGTTTTCCAAGTACAAAACTGTAGAGAGGCTGTATTAGCCAGTTCGAAGGGGGGCTGGGTGAGTTTTTCCAGGATGAAGTTCAGATCCCATGGAGGAGGGATAGGTTTCATACGTGGTCTGATGTGTAAGACCCCTTTAAGGAAGAGTTTCACATGTAGCCTGGCTAACAAGGGAGGATCTAGAGGTAAGCAGGCTAATAATGCAGACAGATGCACTTTCACTGATGAATAGGAGACTCCACTCTTTATATGTTGACACATATATGAGAGGACTAGGGGGGTGTCAGCCTCGTAAGGGTCCCTTTCCTGTCCCAGACACCACTGAGTAAATCTTACCCATTCAGCAAGGTATGATTTTCTAGTAGTGGGTTTCCGGGCCTCCCTCAGGACTGATAGCACGTCCTCTGAATATTGGTGTCTGAATGGGGTTAGTAATTTATCACCCACAGAGTCAGGGATAGCATTTGCAAGTGTGGGTGTAGGAGAGTTCCTTTGTCTTGTGTCAGAAGGTCCACCTTGTGGGGTAACTTGCAGTGAGTGCCCTTGGCTAAAATGTACAGAAGGGGGAACCAGTGCGGCCTTGGCCAGTAAGGAGTCACTAGCAAGATTTTTGGTTTGTCCTTCCTGATTTTCAGAAGGACTTTCTGAATCAGAGGGAAGGGGGGAAGGCGTACAGGAACTTACCTCCCCAAGCCTGGAGAGTAGATGCCTTAAGTTTCACCTGGGAGGGGAAGTCTTCGTGCAGGTCTGCAGCTGCCTGTTCTGGGGGTAGGCAAACAGGTCTATCTGTGGAGTGCCCCACCGGTGGACTATGTCTAGGAAGACCGTCCTGTCCAGCATCCATTCGTGTTGTGGAGAGGATGTTCTGCTCAGGAAGTCTGCTTGTTTGTTGTCCTGCAAAGGGATGTAGCTGGCTTAGGTTGTGCTGGGTGCTAGGTCCCAAATTAGTAGGGCTAGCCTGACGATTGGTATGCCTTGGTACCTCCCCGTTTGTTGATATACCACATTACAGTGGCATTGTCTGTCTCTATCACAAGAGGACCTGGTAGCAGTAGGGGTAGGAAGGTCTGTAGAGCTAAAAGAACTGCTGACATCTCCTTTACATTGACGTGTTTGGTTTTCAATGGAGGATGCAACTGGGCTTGGACTCTTACTGAGTGCAAGGTGGCTCCCCAATCTGAGTCTGAGGCATTTGTATGCAATATTTGTGTGGGTTGAAAGGGCTGCAGTGGAAGCCCTGGGTTTAGCTGTACTTGTTGGATCCACCAAATGATTTCCTTCTTTAAACACGGAAGAAGGGGAATAACTTGTTCCAAGTGATTTTGGTGTTGTGACCACATATTTTTGAGGTACAAATTATGTGGATATTCTACAAAAGGGACTTACAGAAACAGATGCCTGGTGCCAGAGCCTTGGGCTCAAGCTTAATGCCAAGAAATGTTATCCCCTTTAGAAACAACACATGTACCCATGAATTACCACATAGGTGGCAGGGCACTAAACATCGAAAGTGTGATGAGAGACTTAGGGACACAGGTGGACAGTGGTCTCAGTTTCGATAACCACATCACCACAACAGTCAGGAAATCCTTCTATGTGGCACACCTCATCACTAAGGACTTTTCATCCAGAAAAAAAGGAGGTCATTGTCCCACCGTACTCATCCCTCATTAAACCCATTATAGAGTATAATGCCCCGTTTGGTATGTACCTCGCATGACATCTGCAATAGCTGGAAAGGCCACAGAAATATCTCACTAAAAGAATCACAGGCCTAAAGCAGACGCCATATGCTGACCGTCTAAAAAAAACTCCAGCTATACTCTGTGGCATATCGTCTACTCAGAGGCAATCTCTGCTTAACATACAAGTCCAAGTCAAACCCTGAGCTGTTGGACATGCTCCACTTAAAGAAATCCCTATTCCTCAGAGCCACACGCTCCAGGGATCTAAACCTTGTCATCACAATGAACAAAACATGCTGGAGGGATAGGTTTCTGACTCAGAGACTCCCCATACTCTGGAATAGTCTATACATGCCCATACATGTCAAGCAGAACGCCTCATTGGCCCTCTTCAAAAGGAACCTTGATGATAGGATGGGAGATAGGAAATTCACCCCAGGGATCATGTCAGTTGCCCTGCTAGACAGGGGGCGCAGAGAAGTAAATATTGCGGGAAGAAATATCCAGGGAATTGTTACGGCTAGGCTTGCATAGGCCCTAGGGCCAATAGCCTAGTACCAACCTATGAACCTACCATAGCAGTTTCCACATATGCATTCTGGCCAATGGTAACATAGGAATGGCTGCTGCCATCAATCCCAGGAGTCGAAGGAATTGCCTTGCAGTGACTGTCTGGGGAGAACAAGACTTCCTGGAAGTGGGAAGTTAGAGATAAAACCTTGCCTGTGGGGGAAAAAGGCCTTCATTCGTTCTGTATTGATTCTGCAACCTAGGAATATCTTGTCCTCGTCTAAGTTCAGGAAGGACTTCTTGAGGTTTGGTGTGAACTGTAAACTTTGTAGTAGGGACATAGTTAAAGTGTAGATGTCTTAAGAGGGAATCATCTGACTGTGCTAGGATAAGGATGTTGTCCAGATATGGGTAAATCTGGATTCCTTGGGTCCTGCAGAAGGCAATGGCTGGAGCTAGGCACTTTGTAAACACTCTTGGGCAGTGGATAAGCCAAAGGGCAAGGCCGTAAATTGGAAGTGCGAAGATGGCCCAGAGAAATGCAGGAATAGTCTGTGTGAGGCCCTGATGGGAATGTGCAGGTAAGCTTCTTTTAGGTCCAAGGTGACCATGAAAGCATTTGAGGGTATGAGGGGTAAGAGAATAAAGAGAGACAGCATTTTGAAGGAAGGTACCTGCAGGTAAAGATTTAGGAAGGAGAGATCCAAAATGGGTCTCCAGGGACCGTCCTTTCGAGGGACCAGGAACAGACGGGAGTAGAATCCCTTTCCTTCTTGACCTGTGGGAACAGGCTCTATTGCGCCTTGTTGTTGCAGGTCTGACAGGATTTGTGGAAGGAGATGGCATTGGTTTTTTGGGGGACATGGAATGCCTTTTCAGGGGAGAATTTGTTTCCAGGACAGAAAGTATCCTTTCTGAATAATGGTTAACACCCATTGGTCTGTGGTGATTTTTCTGCCAGAAGGGGAAACAGTGGGTAAGGCGAGCTGAGAGGGGCAGATGAGCAAGGCAGTCACGCATTATTGGGACCTCCCCTGTTCTGAATGGGCTGTCTAGGCTGAGGGGGTGGGCCAGTGGGCCTGGATGAGGAATGTCTTCTAGTTCCTCTTCTGGGTCTGGAAGAGGAGGCAGCAGAATGCGGGTTACGCCTAACAAAGGTAGTCTTAGCCGGGTAGTTCCTATAAAATTTGGGTATAGGGGATACCAGGACATGTTTAATATCCTGCAACTCTTTCCTTTTTTCTTGCAGATTCTTAAATAGGTCTGCAGATTGCTTTGCAGATTCTTAAATAGGTCTGCAGATTGCTTTCCAAAGAGGAAGTTGTGATCCAGGGAAGCATCCAAGATTTTGAACTTGAAGTCATCTGGCAGATTCTGTAGTCTAAGCCAGGAATATCTCCTAAAGACAGATGCAGATGTTGCAGAGCGAGCAGAAGCTTCTGTAGCAATCGTAGCTGCATCTTACAGAGTGTCTAGCCACTTGTAGTGCTAAGGACAATTTGGAGGAGATATCCACTTTAATGGGACTGTCAGGAATTGAAGCCAGCATAGAGGTGGCTTGGGATACTAAGTCTAGGGCATATTTGGTCATGTGTGTTTGATAGTTAATGGCTCTGAAGGCCAAAGTGGAGGAAGTGTACACCTTCTTCCCTATCCTATCCATGGATTTGGTATCTTTGTCCGTGGGCAATAGGGAGGCAGAGGGTAGCAACCTAGACTGTATCAGGGGTAGTGGCAATCACTGCAGGGTCCTGCTAAGGGTGGCTTTATGAAGAAATTTAGTTACTCTGCACCTTGTAGAAGCGGTCTGGGCGCTTAGGTGCAGGAGGCTGAGAGTCAGGAGTTCTAGAGACTGCAGTAAAGGCATCCAAGTATGCAGGAAAAACAGGGGGTACAGCTGAAGGGGAGTGGGACTCCACTTGCAGCAGTTCAAAGTATCTTTTTTGGGTAGTTTACCTTTAAAACAGATCTCAAAAAGGTCTGCCATCCTTCCGTGAACTCAGAAATGCGAACATCCCAAATGACAAAAACCAAATATGCGAACAATTAAATTTTGCCCCCTTTTGACCCACGGTAGCACTGGTGTGGAGTGGCCGGAAACGTCAAAATTCGACATTAATTCGACATTTCAGAAGTGCTGCGGATTAGAATTTCCAGAAAACAGGTCCGAACTAGTAGGCTGATCATATGTGATTGACTATATAAAGGTAAACCTTTATGGGTTTGTGTTATTTGGGAAGTGCCCCATTTGAAATAGTCTTATTTTGGTGATGGTTTCACCAAATGTAATGTCTTCAGGTGGAAAATCCCCTTCCACAGAATCCTCATCAGGAGAGTAACATTCCTCGGGAGAAGCAATCTGCGAAGCATAAGAGATGGATTCATCTGAGGAAAAGTAGGCAGATTCATGTTCTTATTCCTCAAGAAGGAGAGCCATGGGATACAAGAAACAGAGGTAGGCCTAGGGCTTAGCAGAGGCAATGTGGTTGTGGGTGAGGCAGAAGGCCTAAGGGCCATAAATGCCTGCATAAGACAGGAGGTGAAGGCCTCCCAGTCTGGAGGGGCTACAGAAGCAGGCGTAATATGTTTTGTTTTTGGCTTCTTTTTGGTTTGAGTCTGTCTAGAGCTGGGTTTGGCAGTGGCTGCATCAGAGGTCTGGATCCCAGTCGAAGGAACCCCCAAATCTGGTTCCCCGTCGACATAGACAGGCGTCTGTCTGAGAAAGCTCCGTGGACATGCCGGACGTCGGCTGTGCACCGGCCTATGCAAGGGAGGTCGATGGAGCCAATGGATCCGCTGAACGCTCAACTCCTACATTGGTAGTTGGCGGGGCATCCGGGTGCAACGCGGCAGGTGATGAAGACCTAGGCATCTTGGCCCTCTTATGTGGAGGCTCTTGGGCGGCCTCCGAAGCAGGATCCATCGTGAGAGCCAGCCATTTGAGGTGTTGGTTTTCTAAGTAAAGGTTTAAAGCTGCCAGACGGCTATGTAAGGTCTTAGGCACAAACAACGCATTTGTCATGGGCGCCCTTATGGGGAATTTGGCGCCCGCATTGGCACTTTCCCTTTTTAACTGTCATTAACTGAAAACTACAACAACCAAGCCTAAACAATGTAAAAGATCGGTAAAATATTAGAAATGCAAAAAAAAAAAAAAAAACAACGGGTTACTTATCTATAGTCAATTCGACGTCCGGAGAGCGACCGTACGATGCAAAATTGTCTGCGGCTGAAAGGTTCTGAGGGCTGTGCGTGCAGATGTCACACACAGGGTCCCTGGTTTATGGCCCTACATATGACATCCCATGAAGCCGCGACAGCCAAGCTGAAGCTTTTGTATAAGAGCTGACGTACGGGTTGCCTGAAGGCAGGAAATCCCACACCAAGAATACTGCAACATAGGAATACAAGGACATCCCCTGGATCCAAAGAAGCAGGTGATTGCCCTGGCACCAACGAGGTGGGCTCCGAGCCCGAGGTAGGCGTCAAACTCACCCAAGCTGAAGCCCCAAGAGGCAAAGTCAGAACCAAAAAGTCAGTTTGACTATCCTCTCTGGATCCGACCAGTGAGTGTCGGCTCCTGGAGTCCACGGTCGGCACCGAGGAAGTCTGACCTGTCGGAACAGACAGGCCTGGAACAGGTGTCAACACTGACGGTTCCACGATCATCCAGCTCCTAACACACTCTGGCTCCGAAACCTCGAGTTGGGTCGGAGGAGGAACGGAAGAAGCAGGAAGGGTTTTGGACAGTTCCAAAGCCTCTAGGGTCGGCCCGGATAAAAGTTTGGCCAGCGCCGGTGTCTGCAGAAGCCTCTGCACCACACGATCCACATCCATGTCCGAAAGCCTTGAGGACCAAGAAGAGGCTACAGGTAACGTCACTGATTGGAAGATAGGTGACTTGAGGGTAGGTGATACAGTCTCCAATACCGGGGACCGGCTCCTACCAACAACCACCACCTTGGTTCCAAAACGTGTGGAGCCAAGGCAGACAGTTTTATCTGTAATTTTAGAGATCGATGAACCTTTCTTAGGTTCCGACCTAGACGTTTTCAAAGAAGTTTTTGAAGATTTTGACGTCTTGTCCTGGGTATTGTCTTAGCCCAGTGATTCTTGAAAGGAAGATTTTACTAGACCTCTAGCAATCAACTTACTCTTCCTTTCATGCAACACTCTACTGCTAACAGAATGGCATATGAACAGTCCTCTTGCAGGTGACCCACACCTAAGCAATAAACACATCGAGTGTCCATCAGTTATGGACATGTTTTGTCCATACTTAGGACATATACATACATACACACTGATGCCCTAAAAAAATACAGGCTTTAACAATAACTTATAACTAAGCTCGTGCACGCACACACGGAAAGTTATAAAGCCTTCTAATTTAAACAGGCAATATGAACCTTTTTAAAGCACAACTCAGCCCAAAGAATAAAAAGGACTCGCAGGAAGAAATTAACCTAAGTTTAGGCTATCAGGAAAACACAGCAAATAACTATGAAATTATAGGTGTGTGTGTGTGTGTGTGTGTGTGTGTGTGTGTGTGTACATATATATATATATATATATATATATATAAATTAGTCGCACTCAAGAAAAAAATTGAACGAAGAGAAGAAATTTTAACTAAGAAATGAACTTTGTGACAATAACAGCATTAAAAAAATAGTAAATCACACCAACAACTCTTGTAGTAGTACTTTAGCGCTTTCGTCTTACTTATAAAGACTTCTTCAGAAAGACATGTTTCGTAAGTATGAGCAACCATTTTCACTTCCTTTAAATGCATTAGTTCTAGCAGGCCATTTAAATTAACAACAGTTCTTTCCCAATAGTAAAGTGTGAACAAGCAGGGTGTTGTGTGCATTTTCATTAACATTACAATGGCAGTTACATTAGGTAAATTAGTCAGACAGTAATAGCCTTGTGGTGCCGTGTGCATACTAAAAGGGATCGTGTGCAAAAAGGGATTGTGTGCAAAAAGGGTTTCATTAACATTACAGTGGCAGTTACATATGGTAAATTGGTCAGACAGTAATAGCCTTGTGGTGCCGTGTGCATGCTAAAAGGGATCGTGTGCAAAAAGGGATTGTGTGCAAAAAGGGTTTCATTAACATTACAATGGCAGTTACATATGGTAAATTGGTCAGACAGTAATAGCCTTGTGGTGCTGTGTGCATGCTAAAAGGGATCGTGTGCAAAAAGGGATTGTGTGCAAAAAAGGGATTGTGTGCAAAAGCAAAGTAAAAAAAAAAAAAAGGGTGGGGGGGGGCAGGAAGGATGAGTGTCATGCTGTGAGGATTCTAATATAAACACGTAACTTATGAGTCTTTGCCTCCAAAGGTAAGTAAAGGAGGGAACGGAGGAAGGTGGAGGAGTCAGGTAGAGTCCTACTATTCTTTGGTATCAGTGTGTGTGTAGAAAAATGTGTGGGTATGCCACCTGATGGGGGAGTGGGAAGAATGCAGTGTGGACTTGAGGGGGGGGGGGGGGCTGTAACAAGGAGTGTGCAGCATATGAATAATAGTGTCCCAGAAGACTGTCAGTGCGGATGGGTACCACCCGTGTGCTAGTTCGGATGGTATCACCCCTTGAATGGCTGCGTGAAAGGTGAGACCGCGGGGGTAGTTGGTGGGGTCAGCGGGGGCTAGCCTGGTGACTGGGAACATGTGTGTAGGGGGTATGGGGGAGTCAAAATTCAGAGAGAGAGAGAGAGGAAACACTTTATATTCACTTGCACAGTTGTAAATCCATAAACACATTAAATCCACTTGCACAATTCTTCAAACCCCATCACATTTCAATCTCTATACCATTTAAGTGCACATTTAATGTTCAGTGTCTCGTTGAGACCTGGATACACATCAGCTCTCAGTTCTGCCATTTTAATTCCCGGACTTGCAGGAATGTGTCCATGTCCCCTACAAATTATGTTATTTTTTCCAGCGCTGTGAATTTGAATCCTGTGAAGTTTGGGCAAATAGCACTGTGTTTAGCCAAGGCAAACAGTCTTGTTTGTGTATTGCTGCAGAGTGTTTTTTAATACGGCTACTTAGCTTCCTGTTCATTTTGCCGATATAGAAATTCCCACAGTGTTCGCAGAAAGCACAGTAGACTACATGTTTTGTGTTGTAGTCATGTAGACTGACAGTTCTGTTGCAGTACGGGAAGGTGACGTTGTCTTTTCGTATGTGTACACAGGCGACACACTTGCCGCAGTCAGACATTCCAGGTTCTGTCGATACTTCGCTCTGTGGGGATGGGCTTTTATTCTTCTCGAACGCACCACCAAAAGACTAGGTTCGTTTGAAACAGAAGTTCGGGGATGTTCCAATTAACTTTGTCAGACCTTTTTCTCCTCCCAAGATGTCCCAATTTTTGGTGAAGACCCCTCTGATTCCAAACATATCTGTGAAAATTGGAAGGGGGAAACTTGACACCCATTCCTTTTTGTTCGGTCCGTTCTGTGCCGTTGATGTGAATCCCTTCTCCAGGATTGGTGGGTACCTGGAGTGTCTGTGCTGTATGATCTCTTGGATCAGGTTATCCACTAAATACTCTGGGTATTTTCTTTCTAAGAACAAGTTTCTGAGGTAAAAACCTTCCTTGATGAAAACCTCGTCCCTAAAAATGAGTCTGGGTAACCTGATGAATTGTCCTTTTACAATATTCTTTTTCACGAAATGGGGATGCTGGCTGCTGAACTCTAGATAGTTATTCTGGAAAGTGGGCTTGCGGTAGATGTTGGAGTCAAACTGTCCACTTTCCGGGTCTATAGTGAGGTGGATATCCAGGAAATGAATGGTGGTTCCGATATGTCCTACCGTGAGGGTCAGGAAGTCCACTCTGGAAAAGGGTTTCCAGAAAATTGCTCAGAGAAAGTCTGTCCCCCCTTCCAGACAAAAAAGACATCATCAATATAACGCCTGTAACATTATGGTGTTGTTGAACCCGGGCAGTGATTCAACTTTATCCATTTCCCAGGCACTGAGGACTAAGTTCGCATATGCTGGGGCCATTTTGGACCCCATGGCTACCCCTTTCTGTTGGTGGTAAATCTTCCCATTGAATTGAAATAAGTTATTTCTTAACACTGCTTCTGTTAACCTGCAAACAGTATTAATCTTAGTCCTGCTTAGGTTGGAGTGCCTGTTCAGGTACTGTCTGGTGAGGGTCAGTCCTTTGGCGTGGGGGATGTTTGTGTAGAGTGCTTCTACATCTAGGGTGACCAGTAAATATTCCCCTCCATCAAGCCTTAGTTTGGAGATGTCATTTAGAAAAGCCCAGGAGTCCTTGGTGTAGTATTTGCTGTTCTGTACAATGGGGTTATGGATGTGGTCCATGTATTGTGACATGTTTTCTGTTTTTGTCCTTCGGTTCGATACCACGTGGCAGAAAGGTGGATTTTCAGGGTTCTTGTGAACCATGGGGATTCCAAAAAATTTTCCAAGGCTGGGTGTCATGACCTGCATGAAGTCTTTGACTTGAGAGATCTCATCCCTGAGGTTCTCATCCTTGAGGTACAGTTCCAATAGTAGGTTATCAATTTGTTTAAAGTTTTGTTGTACCTGATTGATGTTGACCTTTTTGTAGAACTGGTTATTCATGAGGGATGCTTCAAGTGTTTGGATATATCTCTCCTGCTTCATTACTACTATCCCGGATCCCTTGTCAGCCTTCATGATCCATAGGGATTTGTCCTGACTCAGTTCCTTCCAAGCCTGTCTTTCTTCCCTGTTCAGGTAGTGCCACTTTGCAGAGTGTTTATCAGAAAGGAGTTTCCCGATATCCCTTTTGCAGGTACTTGCAAAGAGGCTCAGTGTGTTGGAGAGTGCAGGAGTGTACAGGCTCTTCATGGTAAGGGGTCTGTTGTTATCTTCCAAGCTTTCCTCATCTTCTTCCTCTTCATATTGCTGTATATCTAATTTTAGTTGTAACTTTCTCAGGTAGCACTTAAGGTCCAGGATAACATCCGCCGTGTTGGCTCTCTGCGCCGGGATGAAAGAAAAGCCTTTCTTCAGTACCCTGTGATGGCTTTCCGAGAAAACTCGTGTGGTGAGATTAAAGATGTCACCTACCCCTGCTGGAGACCTGAAGTCAGTGCTATCAGGTGCTGGTGTCAGTGAATGGGGAGGGTGATCAGGGTTGTCCACCCCAGTAATACTAGTACTGTATCTCGTTCCCCCTCCTTCTTCCCCTGTGATTGTTGTTCCCCCTCCTTCCCTCAATATTGTTGGTGTTGTGGTTCCAGTTTCGTTCATTACCCCCAGGTCTGAACCTGGTATAAGTCCTGGTTCTGGTTGTGAGTCCTGCTGAAGATAAAAAAACATTGTTGTTGCCACTTGTGTTGTTGTTGGAAGACTGGTCATTCATTGGTGGAGTCTGATAAACCCCTCCTTGATTGATCGCACTGTCCGGTGTCCTGCAGTTTGTACTGTTGTTGTCCTCATTGCTGTCAAGGTGGTCACGTTCACTGGCGACTGGATCTCTGCCTCGGCTGATTCTGGAGAGGCATTTCTGGTCTTGGCTGTCCCCTAGGAGGAGTATGTACCATCATCTGGGAACTACTCCCTGCTAGTGGGCCGGATGTGATGAGTCTATCCACCTCTGGTGTTTTGGGTCCATTTGTGGGTTCTTGTAATTCTGTCGTAGGCCTTAGTTCAGTTGTGGCCAATGGACTGGTTGTGGGATATCTGTCTGGCCTTCTCCGTGTGTCTAAGGAGCGTGTGGGCCTGATCGGGTACGCTTTTCCTTCCTCATATTGTTTAATGCCCCTAAGCAATTTGCCTTTCTTGCGTTCAATCAGTGTAGACACATGCCTAGTAATTTTGTGCGGTACATTGTCCCACATTTCCGCGAAGTCAATAAATGTGGGATCCTGCATGATGTGTGTTTGCAGATCATCTATTTGAGACTTGTAGGTGGCCATACTCTCAGTATTACTTTGGATGAGTGCTTTGATAGCTGCTAGCCCAGAGTCATTATATATTTTGATCAGTTCTTTGTGAAGCTGAGAGTTTGGAGTGGTCCTGTTAGAAAATCTGTTACATCTGAGACCCTGTGGGACTATATCCAGCTCTAAACACCTTTCCAGATAGAAGCTGTCATGCTCCAGGTTTTTGTAGGTTTTAATCAGTCTCTTGAATCTGGTAATCGGAGACTTGGCGCTCAGCGCTCTGTGGAAAGGAACAGTAAGTTATGTACTCACCATAACGTTAGATGTATGTAGTCCATCTCGCCTCACATTCTTCACCTGTGGGTTCGGAGCCAAATATTACAAGCTCGAACGTCTTTGATTAGCTGGGCTAAGATGGTATCCCACAATACACTGCTCCACATCCCCAGACCTAGTTTGCTGCCAACAGAAGTATAGTATACATCACCCAAACACACAAACACCCTTAACAACGAGGACCAACAAATTATCCAAAGGGACTCTGCAATACGAGAAGGACATGGTATTCCTCCAAATCCTCCAGGCCTGGGGGACGGTGGGAGGGCAATGAAGAATGTGAGGCGAGATGGACTACATACATCTAACGTTATGGTGAGTACATAACTTACTGATGTTATGTAGTCCTATCTCGCCTACATTCTTCACCTGTGGGACAGCGTCCCTAGCACCTACATCCTGGGTGGCTCAATGGAAAATACTCCTGAGCATTGTGGAGCCAAAAGAGGATCTGCCCCTGGACACCACATCCAATTTGTAATGGGAGACAAACGTGTGAGGAGAAGCCCACGTTGCAGCTGCACATATATCATCCATCGATAACCTAGCCTGAAAGGCTGTGGAAGTGGAAACAGCTCTTGTAGAATGTGCTCTGACTGGAAAGGGCAGACTCTTTCCCCCTGCCTGATAAAGGAGACGCAACCAGCTATCCACCTAGAGATGGTGACCTTAGAAACCGCAGACCTCAAGCGATTTTCTGAAAACAAAACGAAGAGCTGGTCTGACTTCCGCCAATCTTTTGTCCTATGTAGATAAAAGCGCAGTTGTCTATGAACATCCAACAGATGAAACTGGAACTCTGCCTTGTTGGAAAAATTGGGGAAAAAGACTGGCAGTTCAATGGACTGATTAATGTTAGATAAGGAAGCCACCTTGGGAAGAAAGGACAGATTTGGTCTCAGACAGACTATCTTTATGGAATATCAAATATGGGGGGTTGACTGATAGGGCCTGGATTTCTGAGACTCGTCTAGCTGAAGTGATAGCTAACAAAAAGGCAGATTTCCATGTAAGAAATTTTAAGTCGCAGGAGGCCGCGGGTTCGAAGGGTGGGACAGAGAGCCTGCAGAACGAAATTGAGGTCCCAGGGCATAACAGGTTGAGATACAGGGGGACGAAGCAGAAGAGTGCCTTTCAGGAATGCTTTACACAGTCTGTGTGCCATTAAGCTAGGTTCATAAGCTACATGAAAATTTGAAATAGCCGCCAGCTAAACTTTGATGGTGGCTGAAGCAGACCCTTGGTAGAACAAAGCAGACAGAAATTCCAAAACAGAATCGATGGGGGCTGTGTAGGGATCAATACCTTTGGACTGGGCCCATATCAAGAACCTTTTCCACTTACTAGAGTAGATCTTCCTAGTGGACGGTTTAGGAGAGGACAAAAGAATATGGACCACGTCTGGAGAAAAATCATGACATCTGACTACAGATGGAAGTGGAGTAGCCAAGCAGTCAGCCGGAGGGCCCCCAGGGAGGGGTGGAACTGTCCCGACACGTGTCAGCAAGTCCGGACGAGGGTCCAGAATCCAAGGAGTATCCACAATGTAAGGTTCAAGGAAGGGGAACCATACTTAACGAGGCCAGTGTGATGCGATCAGAATCAACCTGCTTCCCAAGGATAGCGCTTTCTGAATCACCCTTCATGATACCCAGCCTTGGAAAATTTTTTGGAATCCCCAAGGTTCACAAGAACCCTCAAAATCCACCTTTCCGCCACTTGGTATCGAACCGAAGGACAAAAACAGAAAAGATTTCACAATACGTGGACCACATCCTTAACCCCATTGTACAGAACAGCAAATACTACACCAAGGACTCCTGGGCTTTTCTAAATGACATCTCCAAACTAAGGCTGGAGGGAGGGAAATATTTACTGGTCACCCTAGATGTAGAAGCACTCTACACAAACATCCCCCACGCCAAAGGACTGACCTTCACCAGACAGTACCTGAACAGGCACTCCAACCTAAGCGGGACTAAGATTAATACTGTATGCAAGTTAACAGAAGCAGTATTAAGAAATAACTTTTCAATTCAACAGGAAGATTTACCACCAACAGAAAGGGGTAGGCATGGGGTCCAAAATGGCCCCAGCATATGCGAACTTAGTCCTCAGTGCCTGGGAAATGGATAAGGTTGAATCACTGCCCGGGTTCAACAACACCATAATGTACAGGCGTTACATTGATGATGTCTTTTTTGTCTGGAAGGGGGACAGACTTTCTCTGAGCAATTTTCTGGAAACTCTTTTCCAGAGTCTGGACTTCCTGACCCCCAAGTTAGGAAATATCAGAACCACCATTCAATTCCTGGATATCCACCTCACTACAGACCCGGAAAGTGGACAGTTTGACTCCAACATCTAGCGCAAGCCCACTTTCCGGAATAACTATCTAGAGCTCAGCAGCCAGCATCCCCATTTCATATTGTAAAAGGACAATTCATCCGGTTATCCAGACTCATTTTTAGGGACGAGGTTTTCATCAAGGAAGGTTTTTACCTCAGAAACTTGTTCTTAGAAAGAAAATACCCAGAGTATTTAGTGGACAACCTGTTCCAAGAGATCATGCAGCACAGACACTCCAGGTACCCACCAATCCTGGAAAAGGGATTCACAGCAAGGGCACAGAACGGACCGAACAAAAAGGACTGGGTGTCAAGTTTCCCCCTTCCAATTTCCACAGATATGTTTGGAATCAGAGGGGTCCTCACCAACAATTGGGACATCTTGGGTGGAGAAAAAGGTCTGACAAAGTTACTTGGAACATCCCCGAACTTCTGTTTCAAACGAACGTCTTCTTTTGGTGGTGCGTTCGAGAAGAATAAAAGCCCATCCCCACAGAGCGAAGTATTGACAGAACCTGGAATGTCTGACTGCGGCAAGTGTGTCGCCTGTGTACACATAAAAAAAGACAACGTCACCTTCCTGTACTGCAACAGAACTGTCAGTCTACATGACCACTATGACTGCAACACAAAAAATGTAGTCTACTGTGCTTTCTGCGAACACTGTGGGAATTTCTATATCGGCAAAACGAACAGGAAGCTAAGTAGCCGTATTAAAGAATACAAAAAGGATGATTGGCACAGAAAAACCAAAAATGAAGTAGAATGCCAAAACTGCTAGAGCCACGGATGTCAACAGTACTTTATTATTAAAATCCACAGGTTTACACCAACAGTCCCAATACACATTAACGCCTTAAAACAAAATTGCGTTTTCGTCTTGAACAAACCGACTTCTTCAGATACCCTCTACAGAATAAATCAGACCTTATATACAATTATTAAAAACAAATTACCCAATCAACACAACCTCCAAGTTAAGAGTTTAATTGTTAGTTAATATTACCTGTTTATCCGTGTGTTTTAAAACATTTCTTTCCTGATCCAACCTTTTTGTTATTACAAAGACCTGTTTACATGAATAAATAATCAAATGAATAGTGTAAAAACACCTTTAAAGCAATAGATATTATTGTAAAAGTGAATATATAAAAATCAATGTTAGGTATTATAAAATATTTTTTTAAAAAATACTTAAAAAAAAATTATTAATATAATTATAGCCTGCCATCTGCTGGTTAAAATAATAAATGCACTTAAAATGTTCATATTTTTCCTGCTTTTAACTTTAAAAGTGGCATGATGGAGATAAAATCATTAAGACCAGGGGGATTAGTCGCATCAAGGGAGATTTGCCACCATAGCTTCCTAAATTCCAATTTTTCTTCCCATAGTCCACCTCTCACGTCTTTTTTAACCTGTTCTAAAACCATGAAATGGAATTTAGCATTGTGACAAGTTAAGGTGTGTTTATAAAAAGCAGTAGTTTCTTTTTTGTGGATATCTCATATTTGTGTTCATATATCCTTCTTTTTAAAACTCTTTCCGTTTTGCCCATGTAAAAAGCATCACATTCTGAGCATAGTCCTATGTATACCACACCTTTAGTTTTCACAATTGTAATAATCTATGCTTGTGATCCATCTCTGTCTACTTTCCAAGAAAACTTTGTCCTTATCTATTGTATTACTACAATACACACAGTGTCCACATTTAAAGGTACCCTTCCTGGTTTTATTAGATGTTTGGGGGCCTTTATATTCCAACATATTTTTGAATGATTGTGAATTGTTATATACTACTTTAACATTGTTATTTAATATTTTCTGGTCCAAATCAGTTAAACTAATGAATTTAGTCCATTCTCTTTCAATAACTTGTTTTGTAACATTGTTGTTGAAAGCATTGTATTCAAGAACTAAGGCATGTCTGTAATCCATCTCTTTGGGAGTGGGGGTATTAGTATCTGGTACTTTCAAACCACCAATGATTTTATTTAGGTTTCTATTACCAAGGATAGGTTTGAATCTATTTTCTCTCCCATTCAAAACTTCATGTATTTTGTTAATGAAATCTTGGGGGGTAACCTCTTTCCAAGAACATTTTATTTAATAAGTTACACTCTTCCTTAAAATCGACTTCTAAGGTGGTCATACGACTACCTCGGACATACTGTCCCTTCACTATATTCTTTTTACAATAAGTGTGTGCACTTTGAAAATGTAAAAATGAGTTACAAAAAGTGGGTTTCCTGTATATTTTGGATTCAAATCTATCATTTCTTCTATAAATTTCCACATCCAAAAATTGTAACTTTTCAGTGGAAACATAAGGTCTGATTTATTCTGTAGAGGGTATCTGAAGAAGTCGGTTTGTTCAAGACGAAAACGCAATTTTGTTTTAAGGCGTTAATGTGTATTGGGACTGTTGTCGGTGTAAACCTGTGGATTTTAATAATAAAGTACTGTTGCTGACATCCGTGGCTCTAGCAGTTTTGGCAGCCGTATTAAAGAACACTCTGCAGCAATACACAAACAAGACAGTTTGAATGCCTTGGCTAAACACAGTGCTATTACCCCAAACTTCACAGGATTCAAATTCACAGTGCTGGAAAAAATAACACAATTTGTAGGGGACATGGACACATTCTTGCAAGTCCAGGAATTAAAATGGCAGATAGAACAGAGAGCTGATGTCTATCCAGGTCTCAAAGAGACACTGAACATTAAATGTACACTTAAATGGTATAGAGATTGAAATGTGATGGGGTTTGAAGAATTGTGCAAGAGGGTTTGAAGAATTGTGCAAGTGGACTTAATGTGTTTATGGATTTACAACTGTACAAGTGAATATAATGTGCTTCCTCTCTCTGACCTTTGACTCCCCCATACCCCCTAAACACATGTTCCCAGTCACCAGGCTAGCCCCCGCTGACCCCACCAACTACCCCCCAGTCTCACTTTTCACGCAGCCATTCAAGGGGTGATACCATCCGAACCAGCCCACGGGTGGTACCATCCACACTGATAGTCTTCTGGGACACATTCATATGCTCCACACTCCTCGTCATGGGCGGCCCCCTAACAGCCCCCCTCAAGTCCACACCGCATTCCTCCCACTTCCTCATCAAGTGGCATACCCACACATTTCTCTACACACACACACACACTGATACCAAAGAATAGTAGGACTCTCTACCAGACTCTTCCATCTTCCTCCGTTCCCTCCTTTACTTACCTTTGGAGGCAGACTCATAAGTTACGTGTTTATATTAGAATCATCACAGCATGACTCTCATCCTTACTGCCCCCCCCCCCTTTTTTTTTTTTGCTTTTGCACACAATCCCTTTTTGGACGCAAACCCTTTTTGCACACAATCCCTTTTAGTATGCACATGGCACCACAAGGCTATTACTGTCTGACCAATCTACCATATGTAACTGCGATTGTAATGTTAATGAAAATGCACACAGCACCCTGCTTTTTCACACTTTACTATTGGAAAGGAACTGTTGTTAATTTAAATGGCCTGCTAGAACTAATGTATTTAAAGGAAGTGAAAATGGTTGCTCATACTTATGAAACATGTCTTTCTGAAGAAGTCTTGATAATAAATAAGACAAAAGCGCTAAAGTTCTACAAGAGTTGTTGGTGTGATTTACTATTTTTTGAATGCTGTTATTGTCATGAAGTTCATTTCTTAGTTAATATATATATATATATATATATATATATATATATATATATATATATATTTTTTTTTTTTTTTAAAGCACACTAAATAGGGAAGGGAGTTTTTAACTAGGCCTAATAAAACAGCCACACAACAAAGAAAAGTTCTTATAAACTAAGGAGTGCACAAGCACTATGGATAATTCTCCTTATCAACTATCTAATCTAAAGAACTACTAACTAAATTTAAAAGATTGCAGTGGCAAACGAGATCTGAGGAAAGCACTAGGGCATCATGGGATAGGGAGTAGGCCACGAGCTGGTTGAAGACTTCGAGGTTTTGCATTTGTCTAAGTTGGAGCAGAGGACCAGCTCCAAAACCCATCAGTAAATATGAAGGCGAGACAGGACAACTTCACATATGTTTTCAACACACGTCTGTACAAACTTAGTTTGATATACGCACAACTTACAGTTCCAATACAGTTGTAACACAGCCATCTTGTAAAGATCATGTTGATGCTCACAAATGACATTAATTTACAAAATTCCAGATAGCTGTGCTGGCAATACTACCTTTGTCACAACTGCCCTTGGCTAAATGCAGAAGAGGGAACTAATGCTATCTTGACCAAAAGGCAGTCAAGATTCTGGGGGCATCCTGTTGAATTTTGAACAGGATTTTTAGAATGAGAGCAAGGGTAGGGAAAGCATAAAGAACATCCCCTTCTGAGAAAAAAAGAGGGGGCGTCAACCTTTCACACCAGAGGACCTGGGACTGTAGCACAAATGAGAGAATGTCTGTTCAGAGGGGAAGTAAGTTGGTCTTATTTAAGGAGTGACCCACTGGGGGACAATGTCCAGAAACATCTCTGTGAAGCATTCATTCATGGGATTGAGTTAAGGACCTACTCAGAGTGTCTGCCACAATGTTTTGACCTGAGGGAATGCAAACTGCCTGAAGAGTCGCTTGATAATGGGCAGCAAGATCCCATACCAGTCGTGCCAACTGGAAAAGATGAGATCTGGTTCCCCAGTTTGTTTACCGACACCACCACACTGATGTGGTATGTAAACACCTTCAGAGGTCCCGGGGAGGAAAAAGACGATGAAAAGCCTAAAGAGCCAGAAGGGCTCTCATCTCTAACAGTGATGTGCTACATCTGCTGGCGTTGAGACCACACCCTTGCACCGTTAGGGAACAAAAAGCTGCTCCTCATCCCACATCTGAAGTGTCTGAACAGCTCCTGAGGGAGAAGGGGATGAAATAGGGCCCCTGGATTTAGGGACAACTGCTGGATCCACCAGTGGAGTTTCTTATTGAGACAAAGTAGAAGAGGAACACATTCTAGGATAAGTATGTTTAAGCTAGACTGACTTTAGAAACCACAATCTTCCTCATGTGGAGTTTGGCTGAGCACGGGGGATGGTGGACGCCATGAAACCCAGAGTTCTCAAACTTCCTGGCTGTAATGGAAGTCAGATGAAAAAGAGTTTGAAAGAAGGAGATTAGCGTCAAGGTCTTGGGAGGAGGCAGGGATGCCAGCAAAGAGACTGCATGAATCCTGAAACCCAGAAAAACATGGTCCTGAGGAGTCAGAAAAGACTTTTTTGAAAATTACTGTAAACCCCAGGTTCTGAAAACACAAATGGCAAAATGGAGACTTTGCAACAGGATCTCTGGAGAGGATGCCCGAAACAGAAGGCTGTCCAAGCAGAGAAACGCCTGTATCCCCTGAATCCTACAAATAGCAATCATAGGAGCAAGGCATTTGGTGAATACCCTTGGGGCACAGGACGGCCAAAGAGCAAAGCAGAGAATGGAAAATGCCAGGAAGCAACAGAGAAATGTAAAAACTTCTGAAAAGGGGATAGATCAGAATATAGACAAGCATCCTTGAGATCCAGAGATACCATATAAGCCTGAGGAAGCAAGAGAAGGAACAAAGTCTGAATGGACAACATTCGAAAAAAGGACACCTTGGTCTCCAAGTAATCTCTTTTTTGGGACTAGAATCATCCTGAATTAAACCCCCTACCCCTCTGGGATACAGGCAACTCATGAATATTGCCCTGAATCAAAAGGTCCCAAAACACCTCTGGAAAAAAGAGGGTTGTTCCCAAAGGGGCTAAGGAATACCCATAAATTTCCAAACCATGAAATACCCCTGCAGAATAATGGAGAGCACCCAGGAATCCTGAGTAATTTGTAGCCAAACAGGAAGAGAAAGATGGAGAAAGGGGAAAGTGGCTGGGAAGAATAGGATAGTCAGACAGCACCTGGTTTATCTGGAAAGGAAGACTTCTGAGGCACTGAAGTCCAAGCAGCCTTAGCAGGAGAAGCCCGTTTGCCAACCTTTTTGCCCTTAGGAGGAGGGCAAGATTGCCTGTGAATTTAGACTGGCTTACTGGCACAGTTTCTCTGAAATTTAGGCAAAGTAGAAACTTTTAGTTATGTACTCACCATAACTTCAGATGTTTGGGATCCATCTCGCCTACATTCTGAATGATGGGTTCGGAGCCGATCCCTCGGCTCCGACTCGGCACGCTTATGCCAAAGAGCGAAGTCTCTTATTGGCTGAGCTTACTATATCCCAGGATGCACCACCACCAGTCCCCCAGATCTAGTTTGTCCGCATACATGCACACATGCATACCCTGCTTATATAACATCGTCAGATGAAACAAGATAAAAACAGTGGAGCTCAAAACCGTTCAATCTCTTCTGATCTGCAAGGCATGGGGAAGGAGGGTGGGTATCAGGAATGTAGGCGAGATGGATCCCAAACGTCTGAAGTTATGGTGAGTACATAACTAAAAGATGTTATGTGATCCTATCTCGCCTACATTCTGAATGATGGGACAGCGTCCTAGCACCAGAATCCTGGGTGGCCCACTGGAAAACACTCCTGAGTACCGTGGAACCAAATGAAGCTCGCCCTTTAGATGCCACACCCAATTTGTAGTGGGAAATGAAAGTGTGCGGGTTGGACCAAGTAGCCGCAGCACAAATTTCGAAATAGCGAGCTTGGAATGAAAAGCTATAGAAGTAGCCATAGCTCTGGTAGAATGAGCTTTGATAGATGATGCAAGTTGCTTATTTGAAGAAGAATAGGCCTGAGTTATGCAATCTCTGATCCATTTTGAGATTGTAGCTTTTGTGATGGTTTGGCCCAATTTATTATCTGAGAAGGACACAAACAACTGGTCTGACTTACGAAGTTGCTGAGTCCTGTCTAAATAGAAGCGTAATTGCCTGTGAACATCCAATTTATGGAGAGTGTATTCTGCTTCATTAGAGAATTTTGGAAAGAAAACTGGTAGTTCTAGAGATTGTTGAAGACAGAAACTAGAGCAGACCTTTGGGACAAAGGATGGATTAGGCCTAAGTGATACTCTATCTTTGTGGAAAATCAAATACGGTGGTTTAATAGACAGGGCTTGAAGCTCTGAGACTCTTCTTGCAAGTAATAGCCACTAAGAATGCCGCTTTCCATGACAGATATTTTAATTCATGTAGCAGCCGGTTCAAAAGGGGAGATGTTAATGCGAAGCACCAAATCAAGATCCCACGGAGGTGCAGGATGAAAAACTGGTGGTCTTAACAGACTCGCACCTTTAATGAATGTTTTGCATAGTCTGCTGCTCATCAAAGGAGGATCCGTGGATTCATGGAATTTAGAGATAGCAGCTAGTTGAACTTTAATAGTTGAGACAGAAGATCCCTGATTAAATAGGGATGTTAAGAATTTCAAAACCTCTGGGACAGGAGCAGTGATAGGGTCTAAGCCCTTGAGTTGAGCCCAGATAGCAAACCTCTTCCACTTACTGAGGTACAATTTGTTAGTGGTGGGTTTGTGGGCCAAGATAAAATGTGAACAACTGGCGGGTCTAGTGTGTGGCTTCTAACTAAGGTTGGAAGTGGAGGAGCCAAGCTGTCAATTTCAGAGATTGAAGGGACTGATGCCAATGTCCCGACTGATGGATTAGCAAATCCGGGATCAGGTCTAAGGTCCACGGATCGTCCACTGCATGCTTTTTCAGGTAAGGAAACCATATCTGACGAGGCCAGTATGGGGCAATCAGAATCATTGAAGACCCTAGCTGAGAAGCTTTTTGAATAACTTTGGGAAGGAGTGGAATTGGAGGAAAAGCATAAAGTAACCCTGTTGGCCAAGGTTGTGCTAGA
Organism: Protopterus annectens; assembly: GCF_019279795.1. NCBI lineage: Eukaryota > Metazoa > Chordata > Ceratodontiformes > Protopteridae > Protopterus > Protopterus annectens. Next base: position 233,767,065 of record NC_056747.1, on the reverse strand, counting down.
GCATCCATGGCTGGTACTTCCTGATGTGGAATCAAGGAGAAGAACCTTTGGCACTTGGTGTTTTGTGGAGTCGCAAATAGGTCGCAGCACGGCATCCCCCATCTCTTGAAAACCTGGGCTGCTACTGTGCGGTTTAGAGACCATTCGTGAGGAGAGAGAATTGTCCTGCTTAATTTGTCCGCCAATACATTTGACTTTCCCGGGATGTGGGTCGCTACCAAGAAGCGGTTGGTAGCTACAGCCCATTCCCACACTCTCATGGCCTCTCTGCAAAGGGATACGATCTGGTCCCTCCTTGTTTGTTCAGATACCAAACCACCGACATGTTGTCTGTGTGGATGGCGATGATGCCCTGAGGAAGAAACTTGTGTAGGGCCTGTAGGGATAGAAGTACAGCCCTCATCTCCAGCACGTTGATGTGGAGAAGAGCTTCGTCCGGAAGCCAGGAGCCCTGAACTAGCCTTCCCAGACAATGCCCCCCCCACCCTATCTGGGAGGCATCTGTCGTCAGGGTAACCACTGGAGGGGGGAGAACAAAGGGTTTTCCCTGATCCAAGTTGGATGTCTGAAGCCACCAGCGAAGGTCCCTTTTGCATATTTCCGTAATGATGATGTGATGATTGAGGGGAAGATCTTGAAAGGACCATTGAGTTGACAAGAGCCACTGAAGAATCCTCATGTGTAACCTTGCTAGAGGAACTAAAAGTACCGTGGCAGACATTGAGCCTAGAACCTGTAGGACCATCCTGGCTGGGGCTTTGGATCTCGAGATCAGAGCTTGAACTTGGCCCTGTAAAGTTCGGATCCTTTCGGCAGGAAGAAAGACGCGCATCAATCTTGAGTCTATCTCTGCCCCTATAAACTTTATGCGCTGAGAGGGCAGCAAGACAGACTTTGACCAATTGAATGTAATCCCTAGGGAAACACCCAGGGAGATGGTGGCTTTGAGGTTGTCCATAAGTAGATGCCTGGTGGTGGCAGTCAGGAGCCAGTCGTCGAGATAGGGAAACACTTGGAATCCAAGACTCCTCAGGTGAGCCGTCACTACTGCCAAACACTTGGTGAACACCCTGGGGGCTGTGGTGAGACCAAAGGGCAGAGCACAAAATTGGTAATGACTGGCTCCCAGGCTGAAGCGCAGATACCACATTTTCCCCCCTCCTTTGGCCTTGGGGTAAGGCCGAAAGGGAGTGGAATAACGGGCCCCTACGGCAGATAACGTTTTTCCCTCTTGCTCACAGCGGGTAAGGGTGTCTTTCACCTTGGGTCCAAACAATGAGGACCCATCAAAGGGAGCGTCGGCGAAGGAAGACTTGAAGGCCTCCGCAAACTGACACAAGCGGAGCCAGGCTTGTCTACGTAGAGCCACGCCTGTGCCTGCCGCTCTACCCGCCCCTTCGGCCGCATAGGAAATGAGCCTCATGGACGAGTTAGCAATAGACGTAAGGATAGCCAACTGAGAGCTAACGGACTGGGCTAGCTGCTCAGGTAGGTTACCCGAGAGGGAGTCTGACAACTCCTTGACCAGATCCCTCTGAAGCCTGGTAAAATGTGCCAAATAATTCAGAGACCTTAAGGTAAAGGCCGCTGAAGTCAGGGTGCGCTTCCACCTATCCATACTCCTAGACTCCTTATTAGGAGGGTGGATGGACGGTGAAGCCCCCGCCACGCCCTGTTGTGTAGCAGATGCCACCACCATGGCATCTACAGCCACGCCTTTAGTAAGGAACTCCTTCTCGGGGAGCAGATAAGAATTTGTTTGGACGAGAAGGACTGGTTCCACGGTATCCGGGTGTTCACGCCTTGACAAACTAAATCCAGAAGCTCGTCAAGGGCGGAGACACCCAGGAGGCGGAGGGCTGAGCCCCAAAGGCCTTGAGGAGCACTGATTCGTCCGCAGAGGGGGGTTTGGACATCCAGCCGCCTCGTTGTTTGAGGATCTCTAAGATGTCTGCAAAAGAGACATCATCCGAGGACGACTTAGGGGACCCCTCCGCATCATCCATATCAGTGTCCGATGTAATAGACTCGGGGGAGTCCACGTGCTTCCTCTTGCACGATCTCTTCCTTGGGGTTCCTCTGAAGACAACTCGAAGAACCCTCAGGAGGAGGGAACCCCACTGAGGGTAACCTCAGGCCTCGGGGCTCCGCTGGCTACGGACAGGGGAACTGCCAAAGACCCAGTCTCCACGCCCAGGGAAGGTGCTGGTAAAACCGGAGAGATGGCCGAAGAGGATTTGGCCAAGGCACTCCTCATGGCCCTGAAAGCCGGACCCCCAGAATCCTGGGAGTGTCCGGTCTCCGGGGCCATGATGGTAGACGGAAGTCCCGCAGCCGAAGCACCGAGAGGGAGGCTCGGAACCGAAAGCACATTTAGAACATTTTTTAAAGCCTGAAGGCCTAGGGGTTTGAGACATGATGTTAAACAATTTCTGACAGGAAATTTAACAACTGCTCAAACGTACACAAAGGCAGCAATAGCCGTTAAAACGGCTTTTGTGATATACAAGAGCAAAAAACTGACAGAAAAAGTAGTTAATAAAAGCTACTCAGCCCAGCCAGCTCGAGACCACGTCTTTGCAGGGAAGCGGCAAACGAGATCTGGGGGACTGGTGGTGGTGCATCCTGGGATATAGTAAGCTCAGCCAATAAGAGACTTCGCTCTTTGGCATAAGCGTGCCGAGTCGGAGCCGAGGGATCGGCTCCGAACCCATCATTCAGAATGTAGGCGAGATAGGATCACATAACATCAACTGTTTAAGTTCCTGTAAAGCCTTTCTCTTATATTGAAGGGACTTAAACATATCAATAGCTTCAACAAAAACAGTTATGTACTCACCATAACGTCCCATGTGTGTTGTCCAGCTCGCCTTCATTCTTAACTGGTTGGGGTTCGGAACAGATCCTCGTTTCCTTGTCTGCCTACACAAAAGCTCAAGGTCTTCCACTCGCTCATGGCTAAAACCCCTATCCTATCCTGCACTAGGAGAGCTCCCCAGATCTTGTTTGCAGAGAATTAAAAAAAAAATGGTCATAGAAGGTCTTCTAGCCCAATTAAGAACGTCAGAGAACATTAATAACCAATTGGATCTGCTCGGTCTCCAGGAGCTGGAGGAAGGAAGGTGGATGTAAGAATGAAGGCGAAATGGACAACACACATGGAACGTTATGATGAGTACATAACTTCTTTATGTGATGTTGTCCTATCTCGCCTTTATTCTTAACTGCTTGGGACAGCATCCCTAGCACCATCTTTCTTGGGTGGCTCACGGGAGAATATTCTTCATAACAGTGGACTCAAGGAATGCCTGCTTCCTGGAGGCCAAATTGACTTTGTAATGAGTGATAAAGGTATGTGGCTTTGCCCATGTTGCTGTAGCACAAATGGTATCAATTGGTAGTCTCTCCTGCAAGGCAGAAGAGGTTGCAATAGCTCTCGTAGAACGACCTTTTACTTTATGGGAAAGTTCTTTGTTTTGAGATTTGTAAGTAAAGAGAATACAATCTGATAACCATTTCAAACGTGTGACTTTAGACACAGGAGCACCTTTCTTTGAATCTGAAAAGGACACAAATAACTGGTCAGATTTTCTGAAGTCCTTTGTCCTGTGTAAGTAGAAATTGTCTATGTACATCCAGTTCGTGTAGCATATATTCTGCCTTGTTGCCATAGTTGGGGAACAAAAATGGTAAATCTATGCATTGGTTCAAGTTAGGATGGGTCTGTTCGTAAGGATTCTCGGTCTTTGGGGAAAAGCAGGTGGGGGGGGCTTTACTGATAATGCTTGCAGCTCAAACTCTTCTAGCAGAAGAGATGGCTATTAAAAGAATAGTTTTCCCAAGTCAAATACTTGAGATCGCATGATGAAGCAGGGCCATATGGTGGAAGAATCAAACTTGTTAAGACAAAGTTCAGGTCCCATGGTGTGTGTGTGTGTGTGTGTGGGGGGGGGGGGGGGGCTTTAATGGGTGGTTTTAATAAGGAGTACCATTACGAAACGCCTTACAAAGTCTGATTAACCTATATGCTGCAAAGTGAACTAACAGTAGCTGCAGCTGTGCCTTCATTAAATAGCTTTGCTAAGAATTCAAGAATGGAAGCTAATGGGGCAGAGAGGGGGTCAATGCGATTATTCAAGGACCATGAAGAAAATCTTTTCCATTTGCTCATATATAGCTTTCTCGTCAAAGCCTTATGAGACGAGATTAGGATAGGTCTTACTGACGGAGAAAGTTTAGGGAGCTTGGCTATGTTTTGAATTGGAGCAGCCAAGCTGTCAATTTGACGGTTTGAAGAGAGGGGTGGTGCATCCCTGATGCATGAGTCAGGAGGTCTGGAACTGGGTCCAGAATCCAAGGCTTCTCCTGGAGATGAGGCCAAAGGAAGGGGAACCAGATTTGATGAGGCCAGTATGTGGCGACGAGAATCAAGTTCCTTCCCAAGGAACTGGCTTTCTGAAGAACTTTTGCTATCAACGGAAAGGCATAGAGGAGACCCGCGGGCCAGTTGCGTAAAAATGCATCCCTTGTTGACTCCCTCGGGGGGGGGGGGTAAGGGCAAAGTAGCTGTTGCATTTGGCATTCATGGATATGACAAAAAGGTTGCAGCAAGGCTGGCCCCATTTGCGGAAAATCTTTTCCCCTAATTCTTGTTTTAGGGACCACTCGTGAGGCATCAGAATTGCTCTGCTGTGTCTGTCTGCTATCACGTTGGATTTCCCAAGGATGTGCGTTGCTATCAAAGCGTTGGGAGGAGGTCTCCCACTGCTACACTCTCAGGGCCTCTAAACATTGATGTGCAAATGGGCCTTGTGATCCTGCCAAGTGCCTTGGACTTTCGCCCTGCTGGCCAGCTCCTTCCCTCCTACTCTCTTGGCAGGAAATGGAACTCTCTCCCTTCTTCTCTTAGAACAACATCTAACACTGAAGCCTTCAAAATCCAACTTTTCTCTTACTTATCCTCTAAACATAAGTGCACCTGCTTACATCCTACATAAATTTACATAAATTCCCCTTGAACCCTCTACATCCTTTCTCTTTACTCTACCCTAATACTATCTTCTTTTCTTCTCTTTTTCTCTCTCGATCACTGCTTGATCAAACTATATTCTACTCTCAGTTTATGTACTTTCTCTCTCTCTACTCCTCATATGTAAATATTGTAAATAGCATGTAACCTTACACCTTCTTTTCATACAGTCAAACCTGCTACTTAAGGAAACTACTAAATCTATTGTATCTACCTTCCTGAATGATGTTTTTTGAAGTATACTGCGTGTATTTGCTTTTTTACTAACTGTATTCAATGTAATGTTATTCCAAATGTATATATTTTATTACTATCTTTTACACTATGTAACTTAGATTGTATTTGCTTTGCTTTTGGAGCTTTTCTCCCCGGGCATCCACTGAAAATGGGTACGTTCTGGCCCAGTGGACTTCCCCGGTAATCAAACTGGAAATAAATAAATAAATAATGCCCCCCCAAATCTGTGAAGTGTCTGTGGTCACAGTGGCTAAAGGCTGTGGAAGAACAAAGGGTCGACCTAATGTCACGAGTGGAGTGAAGCCACCAGCGAAGGTCTTTCCTGCAAGATTCTGTTATCAAAATTTGGTGAGACATGGGCAGTTCCTGCATGGACCAGAGTGAACAGTAGCCACTGCATTATTCTCATATGCAGACGTGCCAATGGAATCATGGTTATTGCTATTGCCATGGTCCCCAAGACTGCTCTTGCCTGAAATTTTTTCTTGGAAAGTAGGTTTAGGACCTGACGCTGTAGGACTTGACCCTTTCGGAGGGTAGTTTTGCCATTATTTTTGCTACATCTACATCTGCGCCTATAAAAATAATACGTTGAGATGGCAAGGCAAATTTTTCATAGTTTGTTGTGATTCTTAAGTGACAGCAGAGATGCAAGGTGGTGCCTTCTCACTTTCGATAGTAGATGCTCGGTGGTGGCAGTCAGAAGCCAGTCATCTAGGTACAGAAACACTCTGAATCCTAGGCATCTTAACTGAGCCGCTACTACTGCCATACACATGGGTGAACACTCTGGGGGCCATAGTGAAGCCAAAGAGCAGAGCATGGAACTGGTAATGACTGGCTCCCAGCCAAAAGCGCAGCTATCTCTTGGATCACCTGTTCATTTTTATATGGTAGTACGCATCCTGGAGATCTACTGAGCACATCCAATCGGCTTGTCCCAGAAAAGGAAGCATCAAATGCAGTGTTACCATCTGGAACTATGACTTTCTTACTGATTTGCTCAATTGGCTGAGATCCAGGCTGCGTCTCCAGTCCCCTGTTTTCTTTGGAACTAAAAAGAACATTGAGTAAGTTCCGTATCCTATTTGGTCTGTGGGGACTGTTTGGATGACTTTGTTCCTTCTGACTGGGTGGAACATCCAGGATGTTCTTTGCGTTTGGGACAGGGAAAGAAAAGGGTATGAAGTAACCTCTGGATATGATGCTTTGCACCCACTGGTCTTATTTTTAGCCAGCCTTCTGGGTACAAAGATAAGCAAACCCAGACTACCTCCAGAGATGGACAGGTGGGCCTCCTTTCAGGAGTGCTGAAAAGGCTCAACAAGGAATGCTTCCCTGTTGCCCTGGTTTTGAGGATCTGTTCTTATAAACTGAACACACCAACCAATTAAAAAAGCACACTCCACACAAGGAAATTCAGGAAAAGCTTTACTGGTGTATCCGGTACCTCGGCTTTCGCCTTCAAGGAATACATTTTACACCAAGCAGCCATCTTTTTATATTGTTACACTAATAGAATAATTGCATTAATTAAGATTAATCAATCAAATGCATTGCTCCTGTTAAAGTGAACAATCTAATACCCAATACTTTATATCCAAGTCCCACGTTCCCAATTCAAATCATTTTACAATATTATATGCTTCTCATGTACAAAAAACCTTTACAAAATACAATGGAAATAAATTACATAGAAAGATGTACAACAGAAAAACTAATACAGCAGGAAAAATAATATAATATAATCCAACAGAAAAAATAATATAATATAATACAGCAGAAAACATAACCACAGGGTAAAACGGCCTAATATAAATATTACAAACATTTATAGATACAAAACTTGATACAAAAATTAGCTGCAAAAGCTAGCTACAAGAACTTAATGCAAAACATTACAATATGTCAGCCATTTTCAACTATCTATCCTCTAACATTCAAATTTATGTCTATATTTAATCCCCTAGGGTAAAGGGTTCTAAAGTTAATAATACATTTGGTTTCTAACCAAGTCAGTTTACTTGTTAATTCATCCCCTTGCTGCTGACAAAGAGAGGTTTTTGCAGGGTAATTCCTGTAATACTTAGGAATAGAGACACAAGCTTTATGTCCTGCAGATTGCTTGCCAAACAAAAGGTTATGGTCTAAACGGGCGTCCATAATTTTAGTTTTGAAGTCCTCAGGGAGTGGTTGTAAGCAAAGCCAAGAATATTCTGCAGAGAACAGAAGCAAAAGCTGCCGACCTAGCAGAGGCCTCTGCTGTATCATAACTGCACCTAATGGAATGTCTGGCTACCTGTGAAGCCAGAGACAGTTTAGATGCTATGTCAGATATAGTAGGGCGGTCAGGTGTGGCAGCCAGGAGACTGGAGGCTTGCGAAACAAGGCCCAGGGCATATTTTACCATGTGTGTCTGGTAACTGATAGCACAGAAAGCCAGGGTGGAGGAGATGTATACTTTCTTCCCAATTCTGTCCATGCTTTTGCCATCTTTATCAGTTGGCAGAAGAGATGCAGAAGGAATCTGTCTGGATTGCTTGTCAGGAGAGAAAGCAATTGCTGCAGGGTCTGCCGGGGGTGTAACCAAGAATTTTTGCTCATTATGTACTTTATAAAACCTGTCCGGTCTCTTAGGAGCAGGTGGCTGAGAGTCTGGATTCTTGGATGCAGAGGTGAAAGCATCCAGATAGGCACACAAGGCAGGTGGGATGGTTGACGGGGAGGGGGATTCCACTTAAAGGAGTTCAAAATACCTCCTCTGGGTATCACTCATCTGGGTAGTATCCCATTTGAAGTACTCTTTCAACTTAGTAATTGTTTCACTAAAGGTAATATCCTCTGGTGGGAGTCCCCTTCAATGGATTCCTCATCTGGGGAATAGTATTCCAAAGGAGAGGCAATCTGTGAAGCATAAGAGATGGACTCTTCAGAAGATGAGCAGTAAGGTTTTAGACCGTCTTCTCCTTCTTGGGTAGTTTGCAAGGGGAGAGACGTGGCAGAAGCAGGCCTAGGGCTAAGAAATGAGACAGTGGAGGGAGAAGAGGTTGTGGACCTAGAGTCATAAAAGCCTGCATCAGAGAATTGGTAAATGATTGCCAGTCTGGAACTCCTTCAGGGGTAGGAGTCAAGTGTTCTTTTGTTTTCGCTTAGAAGTCGTCGGTCGGGGAGAAGGCCTAGGTTCTGGGGCCTGAGCTTCAGGTAATGGCATCTTGGTCGGTCGTCCAACTGATTCTGGTTCCCCCTCAACACTGGTAGGGACCGACATCTGGGCTATCTCCGTGGATGTGTAGGCCGTTACTTCTGAAGCGGTTTCCTCGGTTGGAGCCGTCAATGTAGACAGTTCAGTCCGATGTCCCTCAACCCCTAGATCAGAAGCTGGCGGGATGTCCGATGGCGGAGAGGCAACGGAGGTAGGCCTGAAAACTTTGGCCTTTTTCTGTGGTGGTCCAGTCGGAATGGCCGATTCGGGATCCATCTTAAGTGCAAGCTTTTTGCAATGTTGGCTCTCTATATACAAATTTATGGTGGCCAGACGGCTACAAAGGGTCTTCAGCCAAAAGACTGGCAAATGGAACACAAGCAGTATGATAAGTGTTCCTTTCCTAGACAAAAGACGCAACGGTTGTACGCATCTTTTATGAGGCATCTGACACCCGCAACGGCATTTGAACTTATTAGCTGACATCAGTTAACAATAACTACAACTAACCAAGCTCAAGCAAAAGAAATGGAAATTTTCTCTGACGGGGTACTTGGCTTTTTTAGAAGTCTTCGAGTTTAGGAGCAAAGCAATCAATGTGATATCGTCTGCGACTGAAAAGTTCTGGGGTCTGTGCATGCAGATGTCACATTTAAAGGTCCCTGGTTTTGGCCCTACGTGTGATATCCCAAGCACCTACAGCAAAGCAGGCTTAAGCTTTTGTATAGGAGCAGACATTCAGGTGGCCTGAGGCAGGAAATCCCAAATTAAGAATACTGCAATATAGGAATAGAAGGACATCTGAGATTGTACATCATGGAACTGCAGGGAATGGAATTTATGAGGAATCAAACATTTCCTACTGGTGTCCAAGCTAGTGTTACAGCACCTTGCCTGCAATAAAGACCAATTTCTCAGAGTGAGTTGTCTAATGTTCCATTTCCACAGGACATTTCATCAGCTATCCCTGTTCCTGAGAAAATCCCTGAAAGTTCTGAAGTAAAACATTCCCCAGTGACTGTCCCTGTTGCTAAACCCAGAACTAACTAATACAAGATCAGGTCGCATTTCCAGACCTAGTTCCAGATACATGGCAACATGGACATGAATGTTGTTTCGTTTATTATTGTCTGTATAACATGCATGCCTATTCAAATGTCACTGTACATGTGAAACAGCTCAGTAAAGAGGAAGGATGTAGGTCAGAGTGTGACATGTTCCCTTTAAGAAGCATTCCAGTCAATGGGCACATGCATGTAAGTACTGAGCACATGCAAGCAAGAGTGCCATTTTCAGTGAGCAGCCAGAGTGAAAGCATGCATGCGTGTATAGTAGTCAGTTGGTTCAAGTTTAATGTTCCTGCTATCCATCCCGATGTGCTTGCGTATAATAAACTACTTAAACGAACATCCAACCCTCTTTGTCTTATTCAGATGTACAAGATGAGCGACAGCATCAACCCTTAAAAATATATACCCTAATTATAACTTTGCTGCTCTTAATTTCAAGAGAGGTAAAGGTAAAACAAACATTCTCGTTGAGTCCAGGTGGGACTGTGGCGTTAACTTTTTTTTTTTTTGCAAATTAAATTGATCTGTATTCAAGTCTCACCTCCCAATCACCTTCCCTGGGATATTTGCTAATTTTTTCTATTATACCAAACCTAAATTTACCAAACTCCACACATTTATGCTTAAAAAGGGTGTTAACACTTTATGGACATATCGTAAATGTGTTCATATATTTTTCTTAATTCCTTTCAGTTTTCCCAATGTAAAAACTTGGGCAGGTGGAACATTTTGCCATGTACGCAACAGCTTTAAATAATCTCCTTGAAATTTAAGTAAGATACCCTGACCTTGCCCCAACCTAATACGTTCTCCCTCAAAAATGTATACACCTACGAACTCTTGAAGTTTAAAAAAAAAAAGTTTGACTGGAGAATACTCTATGTGTGCTTTATATAAAAAAAAAACACTATGGTTATTTCTTGCATGTACATACAAGACTCAAATTTACTTCTAGGGAAGGGGCAATTACTGGGGATAGGAAGCGGAAAAAAGGAATTTTCTATGATAAGTTCACTTTGAGTACCCACTTAATCCAGTTCATAGCGGCAGGGGGAGACTTAGCTTAACTCCAAATTCACCAAGTGCAAAGTAAAGAAACCAACACTGAACAGGGAAGCATCTGCTGACTGCAAGGTGCACACATACAAAAAGCTACAGGCAATTTAGAAAAAGGCCAATTCAGCCAATCTTTTGGAATGTAGAAAAATAAGCACCTAGCAAAATCCCAAAGATACCAAGCAGGACTTGCAGACTCAAAAACAGGAGGTACCCATCTATAACTAAACTACAAGACTAACCATTGTGAGGCACCACAGTACCACATCTGCAAAGTCTCCAATTAAATATTCATTTTCCTGCTGAAAAACATTTTAACTGGTTTCACTTATTTTACATAGTTTTTACTAACTGCTGCTGACAGGTTGATCTTTCCATATAAATTAGCTTTCTTTGTTGGCCAACTCCTTTAAACAGAGTAGGTGGTTCACATTTTCTTTAAAAGGTCATACTCTCCTTTTCCAAGTCTACAATAATACTGGCCAAGGCCACTACCTAACCAAACTAAAAAAAAATGGGAGTCACAAGAGCATTCAGTAGTCTACATACATGCCTTCCACTTCTACAACCATGTTCTGTAATCAATTAACATCTGTTCTGTCATTAATACATTTCCCTGGAACTGCTATGAAATGAACCAATAGAAACAATTTAGTGCACCAACAGCTAAGACACCTCATGTATGTATTTTTAAACTATATCTGTCTGTTAGCCCAGAATCTTTACCAAAATGGCAGAACTCAAAAGAGGAACAATCTTGTCACTCTGATTAGAAGCTGATACAACATCAGGACTGACTTTGTACTGCATAATTTTTCAAGATGTAAACCTTTTAGATAATACACATTTAAATACCAAAAGAAATTCTACCTTATAAAAAATGTGTAAACCCTGAGAGCCTTTTTGGGGAAGCTAGAGGTTGTGTATATGGATAGTGGCTAATGGCTATAAACACATCCTGCAAAACACCATAAATTGGTGGCAGTACCTTCTCGGTACACCTTTTTGTCTTTTCTCTGCATCTCTTACTCAGAAGGAAGAGATCCCCTACTGGTCAAACAAAATTCTTCCAGGAAATGTACAGTCTCAAATGAAAAATATTCTGGAAAAGAATCTGAAGACTGCAAAAATTCCCATTAGTCTCCTGAGAGGAAGGGGAACCTGTAAAAGTCAGAACTTCTTAAAGGGTTTCTTTTTTAACTTTGTAACTAGCTGTATGTTTGTACTGCCATGTTCCACAATGGATGAGACAGCAAGGGTATACACAGTTACTTTCCTCAGACTGTCCATTAGTTTCCTACAGTGAAATATTCATTTGCAAGTACTTTATAATCAAAATGGTTGTGAAGTAAAAGCAACTAAATCTGTTGAAGCAATGTTGATTCATGCCTGGCTAAGTGCTAGGTTCATCCACAACTGCAATGCTCAAATTCTGAGAAATAACGGTGGCACCAACAAAGGTGCAACTACAGTTTAGTTTCTGGTATGGAAATTAGAGAATTCTGATACCTTGGAGGAATTCACACACTTCATTTTACAGGATCATAGTTAAAATCCACTATAGCCATAGTGAAACTGGTGAATTGAGGCTTTTGCTTTCCATGATTATTCACCTTTAACATTATCACATCCTTATCCTGTTTTGCCAACTTATGTTAAACTTTCTGGTATCCACTGCTCACAAGCAGCTGACATAACGGGAAAGTTATTATCATACTAAACAGTTAACAGCACAACAGGATTTCTGATCTCACTTCAGAGGAACATTAATTGAGTCAGAAGAACCACGGACGGCCTTTAATCAAACTGGTGCCCTAGGCAAAAGGTCTCCACAGCCCCCCTCCCCCCCACACACACCACCTGGTGTCCTCATCCTGGTCTACCTACACCATTCAGATTACTGGAAAAGCACCTCTGCTAGACCGGCACCCTAGGCGGCCTCCTAGTTGGCCTATGCCTAAGGCTGGCTATGAGAAGAATGACCCTATTTAAAAAAAAAAAAAAAAAAAAAAAAAAAAAAAAAAAAAAAAAACAAGAAGTTATGTACTCACAATAACATTCGATGTATGTAGTCCATCTCGCCTTACATTCTTACCCATGGGTTCGGAGCCGAACCTCTGCTCTGACTCGGCCATACTCTAGCTTGAAGTCTTCAATTGGTTCATGGCTAAGAGGTATCCCAGCATGCAACAGGTCTATTCCCCAGATCTTGTTTGCTGCAAGCTCACACACACACACACACACACACACACACACACACACACACACACACACACACACACACACACCGAGAACAACCCCAACAGAAATGACTACTAACACCTAGAGACGATACCTCCAGGTCCTCCAGGAGGGGGAAGAGGGGAGGGTTAGTAAGAATGTAAGGAGAGATGGACTACACACATCGAACGTTATGGTGAGTACATAACTTCTTGATGTTATGTAGTCCAATCTCGCCTTCATTCTTACCCATGGGACAGTGTCCCTAGCACCTTGATCTTGGGTGGCTCAGTGAAAAATACTCTTGCGCACAGTGGAACCAAAGGAGGTTCTGCTTCTAGAGGCCAGATCTAATTTGTAGTGACTAATAAAGGTATGAGGCGAAGCCCATGTTGCTGCAGCACAAATATCATCCATAGACATCCTAGCCTGAAACGAAGTTGAGGTAGCCACAGATCATGTAGAATGAGCCTTCACTTTAAAGGGTAATTCTTTGCCATTGGAAGCATAAATAAATGAGATGCAAAAGAAGATCCAGCGAGACAAGGTTACCTTAGAAACTGAAACCCCAAGTCTAGTGTTTGAAAACAAGACAAACATTTGATATGATTTCCTGAAACCCTTCATCCTATGTAAACAGAAATGCCATACGTCTGTGAACATCCAGCTGATGAAACTTAAATTCTGCTTTGTTGGAAAATTCAGGAAAAAAAAAAAAACAGACAACTCAATGGACTGGTTGATATTGACAACAGAGGCAACCTTTGGAACAAAAGAAGGATTAGTTCTTAAGGAGACCCTATCTTTGTGAAACACCAAATAAGGTGGTCTAATCGATAATGCTTGGAGTTCAGAGACCCGTCTAGCTGAAGTTATGGCTACCAAGAATACTGCCTTCCATGACAAGAATTTAATGTCACATGTAGCTGCGGGCTCAAAGAGAGTTGAGGTGAGCTTCTGTAGAACAAAATTGAGGTCCCATGGCATCACTGGATCAAAGACTTTGAGGTCAGAGTAACAATGTCCCTCTCATAAAAGCCCTACAAAGCCTATGAGCCATAAGGTTAGGCTCATTAGCAACATGAAACGTAGAAATTGTTGCCAATTTGCACTTTAATGGTTGCCGCAGCTGAACCTTGACTAAACAGTTGAGAAAGAAATTCCAATATTGACAAAATAGGCACTGTATAAGGATCAATATGTCTCTCACGGGCCCAAATAGAAAATCTCTTCCACTTACTGGAATGAATCTTCCTGGTAGAAGGCTTGTGGGAAGATGATAGCATATGGACCACTTCCGGAGAAAAATCATGAAGCCCGACTAAAGGACGGAACTGGAGCAGCCAAGCTGTCAACCTGAGGGTCTGGATGGAGAGATGGAACTGTCCTGACATATGAGTCAGCAGATCTAGAACTGGGTCCAGAATCCAGGGCTTGTCCATTAGATAGGGTTGAAGGAAGGGAAACCAAATCTGATGAGGCCAGTGTGGGGCAATGAAGATCATTTTGCTCCCCTCAGACTGCTTTCTGAATGACCTTTCATATCAGAGGTAACAGTGGAAAGGCGTAGAGAAGACCAGAGGGCCAATTGTGAGCCAGAGCGTCCCTGGGTGTCTCCCATTCCAGGGGGATAAGGGTGAAGTAGCTGCTGCATTTGGCATTTCTGGCAAATAGATCGCAGCAAGGCTGACCCCATCTGTGGAATATCTCTTCCGCAACATAATTGTTCAGGGACCACTCGTGAGGCATTAGGATAGCTCTGCTCAGCCTGTCGGGCAATCACGTTGGACTTCCCCGGTATAAGTGTTGCAACTAGAAAAAGTGTTGGGAAGACACCGCCCACTGCCAAACTCAAAGTGCCTCTCTGCAAAGGGGGTATGATTTGGTTCCTCCCTGTTTGTTCAGGTACCACACCACCGACATGTTGTCTGAGTGGATTGCAATTGTCCCTAGAGGGAGAAAGCTCGGAAGTGCTTGCAACGCTAATAGCACTGCTCTCATCTCCAAGACATTGATATGCAAATGGGTCTTGTGATCCCGCCACGTGCTTTGGACAGTCCTGCCAAGATAATGCCTCCCCCACCCGATCTGGGAGGCATCCATGGTCACCGTGGCAACTGGAGAAGATGGGACAAAGGGCTTGCCCACGTTGAGATTGCTGGCCTGAAGCCACCAGCGTAGAGCTCGCTTGCACGTGTCTGCAATCAGAATAAAATGGGACAGTGGGAGATGCTGCTGTGACCAATGGGTGAAAAGCAGCCACTGAAGAACCCTCATGTGTAGTCTGGCAAGGGGAACTAGCATGATTGCGGCAGCCATGGTCCCTAATAACTTGAGGACCACTTTTGCCCTGACCTTCCTCAATGGTAGTAAGGCATAGACCTGCTGTTTAGAGACTGAATTCTCTCTTCTGGTAAGAAGGCCCTCATGAGCATTGTATCTAGTTCGGTGCCAATAAAAGTGACACACTGCGAGGGCAACGAGGCAGATATTTTCCAATTTAGAGTAATTCCCAACCGTTGGCGCAGTGTAATGGTGGTGTCCCTGGTCTGTAACAGTAGATGGCCTGGTGGTGGCAGAAAGGAGCCAGTCATCCAGGTACAGCAACACATGGAATCCCTGACGTCTCAAGTGAGCAGTTACCACTGCCATGCATTTAGTGAACACTCTGGGGGCTGTGGTGAGACCAAAGGGCAGAGCGCGAAACTAAAAATGACTGGCTCCCAGCCAGAAGCATAAATGACTTCTCAATGCCCTGTCCATCTTGATATGGTAGTAAGCATCTTTGAGGTCGATGGAGCACATCCACATATCTTTCCCTAACAGAGGGAGCATTGACTGTAAGGTGACCATGCGGAACTTGGGACATTTGTACATGAAGGTTCAATTGGCTGAGATCCAAGATGGGTCTCAGGTCCCCTGTTCTTTTCGGTACCAAAAAGAATCTGGAGTAAGTCCCTAATCCTACTTGGTCTGCGGGGACAGGCTGGATGGCTCCCTTTGAAAGCAACTTTTTTATTTCTAAAGTTGCGGAATCCCTGTGACTGGGTGGAATGTCTGCGATTCTCTTGGATGGCTGGGAAGGAGAAGAGAAGGGGATATGATAACCTCTGGAAATTATCTTTAATACCCACTCGTCTTGGGTGACTTCTTGCCAGGCTTCTGGGTATAAAGAAATGCGACCCCCAACCGGCTCTAGAGACGCACAGTAGGGCCTCCCTTCAGGAGTGCTAGTAGGGAGAACCACAAAAGGAATCATGGGCCCCTGGTTACGCGGGCCTCCTCTGCCTCTAGGACATCGTCTACCTGAATTTCTACTCCCCTCCCCTGCCTCCAGAGGGGGAATCACTTTGTGCGCCCTGAAAAAACCTCTGCGACTTCCTGAACCACATTTTCCCACCCTTCTGGCCATTGGAGTAAGGTCTAGAAGGCATGGAAAAACAGAATCCTACGACAGACAGGGTTTTTCCTTCCTGCTCGCACCTAGTGAGAGTGTCCTTCACCTTGGTTCCGAACAACGATGAACCATCAAATAGGGCATTGGTGAAAGTAGACATGAAGGCCTCTGCAAAATTGTACAGGCGCATCTAGGAGCGTCTCCTAAGAGAGACTCCGGAACCCGCAGCCCTACTCGCTCCGTCGGCTGCATATGAGATCAGCCTCATTGAGGAGTTGGTAAGGGAATTTAGGGTAAAAATCTTTGCATTGATCTTCTACCCTGCACAGAACCTCCTAGCTCTTTTAGGAGATCTCTCTGGAGCCTTGTAAAATGTGTTTAGTAGTTCAGCGACCGCAGTGTAAAGGCTGCCGAGGTAAATACACGCTTCCCATACCTGTCCATAGCCCGGGACTCCTTGTTAGGCCAGTAGACGAAGTTTCAGCAAGTTCCTTCTTGGTGGCCGCTGCCACCACCATGGCATCTACTGGAACGCCTTTGGATAGATACTCCTTGTCAGAGGAGGCAGACAAAAACGTATCGGGTCTACTTGGGACTGGTTCCACAGTGTCAGGAGTTCCCCACACCTTTTGACAGACAAGATCTAATAGCTCATCAAAAGGGGGAGAAACCTAAGAGGCGGAGGGTTGAGACCTGAACGCCTTCAGGAACACAGACTTCTCATCAGAAGAGGATTTGCATGGCCAGCCACCTCTCTGCTTCAGGATCTCCAGGATATCTGAAAAAGAGGTATCTTCAGAAGACTACTTGGGGGACCCCTCTGACTCCTCGAGGTCGGTATCTGACGTGAAAGACTGATCCGGGGAGTCAATGTGTTTCCTCTTACACAATCTCTTTCTGGCGGGCTCCTCAGGCAAAAACTCTGGGGAGACATCAAAGTTTTGGACCACTCGTGGAGGAATCCTGAGGCTTACGGTCTCCGCTGCCCACGGATAGAGCGTGATACGAAACTGACATCGGTGCTGGAGGGGGCAGAGTATCGGTGCTGTAGGATGCAGCTGACGACCTAGCCAGCACACTCCTTATAACCTCGAAGGCTGATCCCGCCGGCTCCGAAGGCCGACTAACTGAAGATGAAACAGTAGTAGCCCTCGGCACCAAGGAGATGAGGTCCGAAGCTGATGTCGGGTCCAAGCTCACTCGGGCCGAAGCACCAAGAGGAAGGCTCGGAACAGATGAAGATCGATCAGAGACTTCCCCCTTGGGTCCGACAGGAGAACCAAGAACCCTCGACCCCGTGGACGCAGCCAACGAGGTCAGAGCGGAAATCGGAACTGAGAGGCCAGGCAAGGCTAATGGAACTAACCTAAAGGCGCCCAACGGCACTGACAACTCTGGCTCCGAAGGCCGAGAAAGGCTTGGAGGAGGAACAACAAAGGATGAAGACGCCATAAGCTCTGGAGCCGACTGGGTCGGAGCCGAAATCAATTTAGCCAACACCGATGGCTGAAGCAGTTTCTTCACCACCCCATCAACGTCCTCATCGGAAAAGGACCTGGAAGATAAAGTAGGAGATCTGGATCTCCCTACAGAAGCGGACTTGCATGAAGGAGAACCCGGTCGAAAAACTGGAGAGTGGCTCGGAGCCAAAATATCCATGACTGTCTCCGAAAGGCTGGGAGCCGATATGGACTTAGTCAAGAGACTCCCTTCTTTCGGCACCGAGGGAAATGGAACCGAAGAAGGAGAAGCTGTTCTAGCAACGGAACCGAAGGAGGAGAAGCTGTTCTAGCAACTTTCTCTGGCGGTTCCGAAGAAACAGACGGAGAGCGCGTCTTAGAAGTCTTTTTGTCCTTTTTAGCTGGAGAGGATAATGCACTGGAAGACTTAGCCAAGCCTTCCTCGAAGGAGTGTTTAAGCAGTCTTTCAAAATGAGCTTGTTCTTCCTTTCCTGTAGCAAACGGGGACTGAAGGAATGACAAAACAAGCAGGACTCTTGGAGGTGAATAGCCCCCAAGCAGTACACGCACACAGAGTGCCCATCAGTTAAAGACATTTTACTGCTGCATTTAACACAACTTTTTAAAAACCCCGAAGACCTGTGTTCCTTAGGATCCTTGGACATGCTGAAAGGAACAAATTAATACTTACACGCACTAGACCCAACAAGAAACAAGAGACTCAAACAGCCCAGAAACCGGCTGGAAAAAGTACAGTTGTGTACACTTACCATAAATGTAGATGTACGAGTGTACTCACTGTTGCAGTCATTACATTTGGGTAATCTGCTGGCAGGTTGCCCTCAGTCGGACTGATTAACAAAGTCTTGGGTCCTGCATCGGTTGCTGTCCCTTCTTCCATGACGTCAGGTCGTCGGGTATAAAACATGCAGCCAACGCCATTTTCATCAGTCTTTCTTGCCACGTGGTGCCCGAAGCAGAAGCAGTTCGCAAGTGCCGGTCGGCCGACTCCTGAAATTTTCTTTTTCGAGTTTCAGAACTGAAGTCTTCAACCTAAAGCTAAGTACAGGTGCAGGGTTTGAGTCTCACAAGGGATAATTGGCTAAACCTAAAATGGCTCGCAAGGGCAGTTAGCTTAGTACTAATCTATGAATCTATAAGTTTTCTTAAACTAGATTTTCTGCTGGTCAGGTGTCTCCCTGATAGCCCTAAATTCATATGTAATCATTATGTCACCTGCTACGCATGCTAGTCTCACCCCTCACAGTCCAAATACTTTATAAAGGAAGAATTATTTGCTCTCTTATATCTGTACACTACACAAGATGAGCTGGAGTTGTGATATTGAAGACCTTTGACCTTCGTCAGGATTTCAGTATTAGAAGTGAATGCTTTCTGTATATTTTCAATACTTTGCTTCCATAAGAATTAACTCTGTACAATAATTTAGCCATATATTTTTTTTTGGGGGGGGGTTGATAGAAGAGATACTCAATTTGCATTCCTCAAGATTTTGCTTTCCCTATTAAGCTGGCCGCCTCTCTCAAACTATAACCAGAGAAAAGAGCACAAAGCAGTAAAAACAGAAAACTAACAGTTAAAGCTGAATGCATCACCTACACAGACTAAAGCAGTTGTAATCTTGTGAAGATGCTTTCTCCTGGCAATGCTCAACACCTACCCCCCAAAGAAAAAAGGCATACAGCTCATAGGTTCATAGATTCATACTAGGCTATCTGCCCTAGGGCATTTATAAGCCTAGCCAGAATGTGTTTGGCTTTCGCCACCCATTTTAAATTTATTTTGCTATGCCCTTTTTCGAGGTTAGTATACTGTGCCTCTGTCTAACAGTGACACAGAAGTGATACCCGGGGTAAACCTACGATCTCCCATCCACTCATCAAGATTCCTCTTGAAGAGAGTCAATGAGGGACCCTGCCTAACCTGGACTGGGATTTTATTCCAGAGTGAAGGGAGCCTCTGGGTTATGAATCTGTCCCTCCAGCATGTCCTATTTATTTCAGTGCTGAGGTTCAAGTCTCTCGAGCGCGTAGCTCGATGGGATTTGGATTTTCTGAGGTGCAGCATGTCCATTAATCCTGGGTTGGACATGGCTTTATACGTCAGGCACAGATCGCCTCTGAAAAGGCGGTATGCCACTGAGTAGAGCTGGAGTTTCTTTAACCGGGCAGCATATGACATCTGTTTGAGCCCTTTGATCCTCTTGGTGAGGTACTTTTGGGGTCTTTCCAGTTGCTGCAGGTGTCTGGTAAGGTACATCCAAAAGGGGCATTGTACTCAATTATGGGCCTGATGAGGGATGAGTAAAGAGGCACGATGACCTCCCCTGATCTAGATGTGAATCCCTTCATGATTAGGTGGGCTATATAAAATGTTTTTCTAACCACTTTGGCCACGTGGTTGTCAAATGAGAGATTGCTATCAACTTGGGTCCCCAGGTCCCTAATTACTTCTTCTGTACTTAATGGATTACCACCTACGTGGTAATTTGTGGGCACTTTGTTTTTGCCAAAAGGGATGACTATACACTTTTTGGCATTTAGCTTGAGGCCATGGCTCTGGCACCAGTTGTCTGTTTCTATGAGGCCCTTTTGGAAGATGCTTGTCTCGGCTGGAGAGTCGATTATGGCGCCCAGTTTGCAGTCATCTGCAAACTTGGTCAGCCACAGTCCTTCCGTGTTGGCCTGTACCTCTGAGAAATATATACCGAACAAGAGAGGTCCCTGGACTGAGCCTTGTGGGACACCACTTGTAACTGGTTTGGAGTCTGACATGGCTCCAGCAATTCTAACCATGTGGGTTCTGTCCTTGAGCCAGTTTGCAATCCATCTAGTGACATAGGGGTTTATATTTAAGCTGGTGAGCTTATCTATAATGCCAGAGTGGGGTATTGTATCGAAGGCTTTTGCGAAGTCCAGGTAGGCTGTGTGGACCACCTTCCCCTCGTCAATGGCCTTGGTGACCGTTTCAAAGAAATCAACCAGGTTTAAGAGGTAGGATCTGCCCTTAAAGCCAAACTGGGTAGGATTCAGTGTCTGTAGGTCCCCAATATCTTTATTTATGAGGTCCATGATGTTCATCTCCATAGCCTTGCAGACCAAGCTAGTCAGGCTTATGGGGCGATAGTTTCCAGGATCCGTTGAGGCACCACCTTTAAGGAGGGGGACCACTGTTGCTGTACGCCATTCTTTGGGCACATATCCTGTAGTAAGGCTGAGATTGAACAGTAGTTTTATGTTTGGGTTTAGCTCTTCTTGGAGTTCATGTAGGACGCAGCCAGGGACACCGTCTGGTCCCATTGATGCTGTGTTTTTTGCTTTGGAGAGGGCGGCTCTTACCTGAGCATCTGAGATGTCGGGGGCAGCACTCTGCTGGGATAGATATTTGCCGTTTTGGTGGGGAGGGGGGGGGGGAGAAATTTGCGCTGAACCTGTCAGCTAGGATGTTGGCAATGTCTGTGGGTTCGGTGTATTTGCAAACTATTAAAACTCCTTTTTCCTCACTTCTGAAGTGAATTTTGGGATATTCTTCGAATAAACAAAATCCCAGGAGGAGGAAGAGTTTACATTCTTGTGTTGCTCAAACACATCTTTCCCAGACTGTGCCACTGAAATGGCAATTACTGTTTTTGATTTATTGATTTACTTGTCCTATTCCCATTTATTAATATTAATTTTAAATCACTTTCCATTTGGGTTACTGCTTTTCAAAGAGCATTTCCAAGATGCATTGCCCTATGTGAGAAGCCATTTGTTCCATATAACAGTTTGGACCACTATGACTCTTCTTTCAGCACTTAGTTTCCCTCCCTGCATTACACCACTTGCTACTTTTAAACTTTGAAACAGAACCGCAGTGACAGCTTCAGCTATGCAGAATCATCATGTTTTCAGTTAAGCAAGACTTATGGTGGTTACCACTTACAGCTTTAGCTAATTCCACGTTATACAAGTTTATTACACCCTTCAGCATTTCATCATATCTCCTGATCTTGTGCTTCATGTTTTCTACAACTGTCAGCAGCAGATCTCAGAGAATACTAATATGCCTGCAATGGAATAACTTTTGGAAACCAGGAATTTGCAGCAGTCAACTATCTCTAAGTTCTAGATAGCTCTGTACATACTTGCATTCTATAATGAATTACTTCTTACTGTTACACACAGAGGCAAACACACATCCCTGCAACCACAAGTATGCAAAAGTACACATGTGCAATTTCTCACATTCAAAGTGAGCAACACATTCATGTCAAATATGAGAAATATTCCAAGAAGAAACATTAAAATGGAAAAATACTCAATAACACTCTTTAAAAATACAAAACAATAGGGGGAAAAACAAAGCTTGTCCAAATCTAATAATGTTCTCCGGGGTGGTCATAAGAAAAATGCTGACCTTCCAGGGATAAGACAACATCCATATGCGGCCTTTAATTTGCCCATAATGCCCATCCTGTCAGGCCTGCATGTCTGCTTTTGTACTGCATTTTGAAATAACTGTGACAGGCATCCATTTGCAGAGTAATCTACATGAATGGTGTCCATAACAAAAGGTTGTCAGATATTATCTTTTGGCATGTTGGAATACTTTTACATAACTGTTCAACTAGCTTTATTGTACAACATGTGGACTACACATTTAAATGTTTCTTGAAATAAATACTCCACTGATTATCACCTGCCACCCCCTAGAGGAGAAAGGTAGTGTGAAGCGTCAGTCCATGCCATCAATATACGTACTTTTACAAAAATCATTTGTACAGTACTTGGCATCCAAGTGTTATGTTCTGCATCTATGCTCTACACACTAAGCCCTACACAAATCACAGTATATCACTGAGAAAATTCAACTATCAAATAAAACCATCATATGACTACATGGAAAGGTGTATGCATTATGGAACACCAAAAACATCTCTCTGCGGCTGCCCATTTGTCTTAACAGCAAAAGTAAAGATGCAAGACTAAAAAAATAAAGATAACATGCTGTGTAACTGCATAATCAGTATACAACCAAACATTAAATTTTTATACTATAATGCGTTACAACAGTCAAAACAAACCTTAATAACACCAATCTGCTTGAAAAAGTCTCCGATTTGTTCAACAGTGACATCCTCTCCTAATCCTTGGACAAATACGGTGTTGTTATCAGCATTGTCCTGGTCAGAACCTACAAAGAAAGATGAAGAGGTGATGTACAAAACAAAATCAAGTAAAACATACTAGAGAGCACTATAGATGGCAACTTGCATGATACACAGCAAATTGCACAAAAACAATCTGCTTTGGAAAAATTCACTTTGATTTACTGGAAATAGTTCACCTCCTTAACTTGAAAAAAAAAAAAAAAAAAAAAAAAAAAAAAAAAAAATCAAAATGACCCCAGGAAAAATTCTATGCAGAACTAAAATGCATGTAACTATTTTCAGTGGAAATGGGAAAAAGACGCTCAAGATGATACCATTTTAAAATGACACACCGATAGCCTGTTTCTTCCACCCAAAGAAGTAATTTACAGAATTCCACATCTTAAGTAAAGGAAGCTTTAAGGCACAGACTTGAAATGATGAACTAGCAAATCAAACGAGGAAAGCTAAACCAAATGCAAAAGGAAGAAAGCATAACATGATTCATTGCTATCTGAACAGCTACCAGTGTTGAGTCATATCAGAACATGCTTCCAAATATTCTCCCTTTATATACTAATCAAATCTGAATAAAAACTAGAAGCAGCAAATGAAACCTGTAACTTTTCCATGGCCCCAGAGAACCTTTACTAGGGACACAGTAACACTAGAACCCCAGATCTCACAAGTAGCTTTTAGTTACAGAAGCTAGAGCAAATTTTTGTGGCTTTCCACTTCTATTTATCTAGCAACTGTATTTTGCCTGCTTGCTGATACATTGTTATTGTTTTTTCTGCATTTATTCTGTTTTTGCACTTGTTTCTCAGTTTGTTACTTTTAAAATCTGTAACTGTTGCAAATTGTTTGTGTAGGCTGTGATAGCCGATTTATAGCATTTATAAGTGTTTACTGTATCTGTTTCTGCTTGTTTTCTGAAAAAAAAAAAACAAAAAATATCTCTTGTTTTCCCGCCTTACTAAGCTAGAATAGTCCAGTTTCAGAGCTTGCTGATCCCTGGGCTTTGTTTGCAGTTCCTGTTACTGATTCTTTACCTAATTTGGAAGAGAGGAAGTTCCCTTGCTTACCAGTGGGAGTGGGAAGCATTGAGCTGCCTGTTGGTCCAGTTTTGTGAGGTTTCAGCCAGCAACTTGTAGTTTATTGGTCGTTTGGGCCAGTTCCTAGCTTCTTTCAGCCCCCTGATATAAAAATGCTAACGCTGCGTTTTTGGCTTGTACCTACTCAGCACAGATCCTCGTGGTGGCCAGCAGAGTAATCCAAGCTTCAGAGAGCTAAAAAAGCGACTTTACCTGATTTAAGTATAATTTTTGTGGCTTTCCACTTCTATTTATCTAGCAACTGTATTTCGCCTGCTTGCTGATACATTGTTATTGTTTTTTCTGCATTTATTCTGTTTTTGCACTTGTTTCTCAGTTTGTTACTTTTAAAATCTGTAACTGTTGCAAATTGTTTGTGTAGGCTGTGATAGCCGATTTATAGCATTTATAAGTGTTTACTGTATCTGTTTCTGCTTGTTTTCTGAAAAAAAAAAATATATATCTCTTGTTTTCCCGCCTTACTAAGCTAGAATAGTCCAGTTTCAGAGCTTGCTGATCCCTGGGCTTTGTTTGCAGCTCCTGTTACTGATTCTTTACCTAATTTGGAAGAGAGGAAGTTCCCTTGCTTACCAGTGGGAGTGGGAAGCATTGAGCTGCCTGTTGGTCCAGTTTTGTGAGGTTTCAGCCAGCAACTTGTAGTTTATTGGTCATTTTGGGCCAGTTCCTAGCTTCTTTCAGCCCCCTGATATAAAAAACGCTAAGCAGCTGCTTGCCGGTTTAGCGATTTAGCCGAGCTGCTACTGTTGCACACTAGGGCAGCGCCGGTTAAGCAGATTTAAACTATTAGGGCTACCTAAATTCCACTCTTCAAATGTTCCCTTAAAACTACCTTCCTCGAACTATACTACTGATCTAATCAGCGTATCCTATAACTAAAAAGATCATCTCTACTTGACTCCAAGTAGACTATCCTCTATCTGTTAAACCTAGCACTTGCTCCTACAGTACTTATTACCTTGATACGGTGCTCTTGTCATAGATAGTACCCCAAAAAGGCAAACCCCCATTTCTCCGTCACCCACGTCCCCCGGAATCTTCTTTAAAGTTTTTTTTGTCTATTCCTTCTAGCATGTCGAGGGATCAGTTGCTAGTGTCCTCTCCTACTCAGCTGGTGAACCTGGGAATATTGAGGCAATGTTACAATTGCCTCATGTACACAGACAACCCTCTCCTCCTCCCACAAAACACAAATACATGCGAGAGATGCAACTATACAGCCAAACTGGAGGCTGAGCTCTCTCAACATAGGACTGGCAAGACCAGTCAGGAGGAGAAGGTTACCACACACACTATAGACCCAGTCTCACATAGTACCATCACAACCTCAAATCATACACATAAACACAGACATACTCGGAGGCTCTGATCAAAAATCTACCAAAACAGCAGAGGCCACCAAAGCAGACACCCAAACAACCACCACCTCAGAACACATCACCTGCAACACATAGACCTCACAGTCAGAGTGTCAAACAGTCACAGCCCTTAAGGCCAAACAAAATGCCAGACACACTAGTCATTGGTGACTCCATAGTCAGACACACTGACGTCCCGCTCACCAGATTGAGTAAGGAGAAGGTCACAGTAAGCTGCCTGTCGGGCGCTAGAATCCGCCACATAATGCAAGCACTCACGTCTCTCAACAGCAGGTACAAATACGACTCAGTCATTGTCCACGCTGGTGTAAACGACCTGAGATGTACCTCCTTGGACTACATGAAAAGAGACATTGAGGAGCTCTCTGATTATGTAGCCCAGGCAGGTATGACCCTGACCTTGAGCAGTATCCTACCTTCACCAAGAATGATGCCACAATACAGAGATAAGATGATCAGCTTTAACAATTGGCTTAAACACTGGTGTCATTCAAAGGGGATCCAGTGTCTGTCTGCCTGGGATGACATGCTGGACAAGCCACGCTGCTTCGCAAGGGACGGCTTGCACCTGTCACCCTGGGATTCGGATATTGGCAAAGGCTCTTGCCACCCCCATAGTGCCTTTTTTAGGCAAGGCTCAAATTCTAAACCTACCACCCTAGAACACAAAAAAGGAAAATAACTAAGGGTAATGCTGCTCAATGCCAGAAGTCTGAATCTCAAAATGCACGCACTCGAGGCCCTTCTCAGTATGGAGAACATCGATGTCTGTGCTGTGACAGAAACCTGGTTCAAGGCTCCTGAGAGCACCCCAGCACTATCAGGTTTTACCTCATATCATGCGTTCCGGCCCCAAAATCCGGACAATACCAAGAAAGGAGGGGGGGTATCCATATTCAAAATTCATCAAGGACACCCACACCTCAAGACTGGTTGCAACGCACGATGCATCGGAGACCATCCAAGTGCAATTAACCATAGGCAAGACTGCTCTGCAAATTGTAGCATGTTACAGGCCACCCTCACAAACTCAGGAACCTCACATGGCCTTCCTGAAAACACTAGAGGGGATAAATGTATCGCCAAACACCATCATACTAGGTGACTTCAATTACCCTAATATAGACTGGGAACACTACTCAAGCCCAAACACCCTAGCCCAAAAGTTCCTGGAATTCATAAACTCAAATGCCATGGAACAACTAGTTACCATCCCCACAAGAGGAGATAACATACTTGACCTCATCATCACGAACATGGGAGCACAATGTTCAACACCGGAAGTATACCCCTCACTGGTGAGATCAGATCACAAACTAATCTCACTGGAGGTCCTCATCCCACCCCCACCTGAAATAAAAAAGACCACAGTAAAGAACTTCTCGAAAGCAGACTTCACACTTCTAAAGACTAGTGTGGTCTCCTTTAAGGCCCCCGAGCCGGCGGAAAACAGTACACAAGCCGCTGAATCACTTACAAATGCCTTCTACCAGCACCTGCAGGACTGCATGGATAAGGCAATCCCAAGCAAAACAAAGACTCTTTGTACCAAAGGCAAGCGTCCAGTCTGGTGGACCCCAGCCATAAACAAACTCTACAACAAAGGAGGAAGCTACTACAAGATAGAGCAAAATCCTTAAAAGGTAAGACACCCTTGATCACTATAAGTAAAAACTAAGAGCTCTCATAAAATCATCCAAAGCAAATTTTGAGAGAAAAATAGCTAAAGACTCAAAAGACAATCATAAGGCCTTCTTTAGCTATGTTAGAAACCTGGGAGGAAACTCCCAGATATGCTCAGAACTAGTTCAAAATGATGTGAAGATTACTGATCCTACGGACATTGCCAACATACTGGCTGACAGGTTCAGTGCAAACTTCTTCCCTCCCAAAAGGAGAGATATCTATACCAAATGATTGCAGCCCGCCAAACATCTCCAACGCCCAAGTGAGAAGTGCTCTCTCCAAAGCAAAAAACACAGCATCCATGGGACCTGATGGTGTCCCCGGCTGTGTGCTCCACGAACTCAATGAGGAATTAAACCCACAGCTAGGACAGCTGTTTAATCAAAGTCTTACCTCTGGATACGTACCCAGGGAGTGGCGCACTGCAACTGTGGTCCCACTTCACAAAGGCGGTGCCTCCACCGACCCTGGAAATTACCGTCCCATTAGCTTGACAAGCCTTATCTGCAAAGCCATGGAGAGGATCATAACGGACCTCATAAATAAAGACATAGGGAATTTGCAGACTTTGGATCCAACCCAGTTTGGCTTTGTCAAAGGCAGATCATGCCTTTTAAACTTGGTTGACTTTTTGAAACAGTCACCAAAGCCATTGATGAGGAAAGGCAGTCCATACAGCCTACCTCGATCTGGCGAAGGCCTTCGATACAATACCCCACTCGGGTATCATTGAAAAACTCATCAGCTTAAATATTAACCCATACATCACAAGATGGGTTGCAAACTGGCTGAGTGACCGAACCCACAGGGTCAGAGTTGCTGGCGCCATGTCAGACTCAAAGCCTGTCACAAGTGGTGTCCCACAGGTCTCAGTCCTGGGCCCACTCTTGTTTGGCATCTACTTCTCCAGTACAAGCAAACGCAGGAGGGTTAGGGCAGACAAAGTTTGCAGATGACTGCAAACTGCGCGCCATAGTAGAAAACACATCTGACACAGATATCCTTCAGAAGGGTCTCACAGAAACGGATAACTGGTGCCAGAGCCATGGCCTAAAGTTAAATGCCAAAAAAGGCATAGTCATACCCTTCGGGAAAAACAAGGTTACCCCTAGCTACCAAATAGGTGGCAATCCACTGAGCACAGAAGAAGTTATCAGGGACCTGGGGACCCAGGTTGATAGTAGTCTGTCATTCAACACACATGTAGCTAAAGTAGTTAGGAAGACCTTCTACATTGCCCACCTTATCATGAAGGGATTCTCATCTAGATCAAGGGAGGTCATTGTCTCCCTCTACTCATCACTCATCAGACCAATGATTGAGTACAATGCCCCATTCGAATGTATCTGACCCGACACTTGCAGCAGCTGGAGAGGCCACAAAGTTCCTCACCAAAAGGATAAAGGGTCTCAAAATCTGTCCTATGCTGCCCGACTGAAAGAACTCCAGCTCTATTCAGTCGCCACCGCTTGCTCAGAGGTGACCTTTGCCTAACATACAAGGCCATGTCAAACCCAGATTTGATGAATATGCTTCACCTCAAAAATCTAGATCCATCAGAGCCACAAGGCGGGAGACTTAAACCTCGACACGGCTATTAATAGGACGTGCTGGAGGGATAGATTCATCACCCAAAGACTCTCTATGCTGTGGAACAAAATCCCGGTATATGTGAGGCAGAGCACCTCGCTGGCCTTGTTCAAGAGAAATCTTGACCAATGGATGGGAGATCGCAGATATACCCCAGGGATTACCTCAGTGTCACTGCTCGACAGAGGCACAGCAAAATAATGGGTATAGTTCCCCATACTAAAGGGGTGGCGTAAGCCACAAAACGATGGGCTAGGCTTGTAAATGCCCTCGGGCAGATAGCCTAGTATGAACCTATGAACCTAGGAGATGCAAAAAGTACAGTTTTGTACCTACCATAAATGTAGATGTTCGAAGATCCACATTGCTGCAGTCCTTACATATGGGTAGTCCGCTGTCCTCGGTCGGCCCGAATACCAAAGTATTAGGCTGACGTCGGTCAAGGCGCTTAAAACTGACATCAGGACGTCAGGGTACAAAAGCGCATGACCGACGTCATATCCTCAGTCTTTTCTTGACCCAGATGTCAGAAGGCCCTAAAAAGAAAGGCCAAAGCCAAAAAACAGCAAAAAACAACCAACCACCCCTGCACTAACCATATTTACAATATTTACAACCCAAACCACACAACCACCTCTAACTACAGAGGGAAGGAGGGAGGGTAAATTGGACTGCAGCAATGTGGATCTTTGAACATCTACATTTATGGTAGGTACAAAACTGTACTATGTTCTTCATCTCACATTGCTGCAGTCCTTACATATGGGTAGAATCCCAAAGCAGAGGTAAGGGAGGATGGCAAAACTATAAAGCATTAGGAGCTGCCAAAATGCCCTGTAAAATTGCAGTGGTAAATCCAGCCCTAGATTTAGAGTAAAGTGGAAGGTGGTAATGCTTAGAGAAAGTATGCACTGAACTCCAAGTAGCTGCCTCCAAAATATCTTTAGTAGCCACCCCTTAAAAAGCTGTAGAAGTGGCAGTAGCCCTAGTGGAATGAGGCCTAATCCCAGCTGGAATCTCCTTACCATGATGGGAATAACAGAAAGCAATACAAAACCAATCCACTTAGAAATAGTTTGTTTTGAAACAGGTTTGCCCTGAGAACCCAAAGCAAATGAAACAAACAACTGCTGAGACTGCCTGAACCCTTTAGTTCTGCTCAAATAATATCGCAACTGTCTGTGTATATCCAAAGTGTGCAAAATCTTCTCCCCTTTATTTTGGGGGTTTGCATAAAAAGTAGGCAAATGAATAGTTTGGTTTAAAGCCACACTAGAAACCACTTTAGGCATAAAGGAAGGGTTAGTGCAAAGACACCCTATCCTTGTGGAAAATTAAGAAAGGCTCAATCGCCATAAGGGCCTGTAATTCAGAAACCCTTCTCGCAGAGGTAATGGCCAACAAAAAAGCTGTCTTCCATGATAAATATTTCAACTCGGCAGTCGCTGCAGGCTCAAAAGGTTGTAGAGTGAGTTTCTCCAACACAAAATTGAGATCCCAAGCAGGAGTAGGAGCTCACGTGGGGGTCTTATATTCTTTGCCCCTCTAAGGAATTGCTTAAACAAAGGATGAGAAAATAATGGTGGGTCACAGTCATAGTGAGCAGAAATTGCTGCAGCATGAACCTTTATAGAGGAGAAGGACAAACCTTTGTCCAATAACTCAGTAAGGTATTGAAGAGCAACACTTAAATTAGGTTTAGAAACATCAAAGTCCTTTGCTGTACTCCAAATTAAAAATCTCCTCCATTTATCTGCTTAAACTTTCCTTGTACTAGGCCTTCTGGCCTCCAAAATAACATTCAAAACTTGTTGTGGAAGCTGAGACCCTCCAGGGTTTAAAACAGAATATGCCAGGCTGTTAGATGTAGAGAGTGAAGTTTGACATTGAGTAAATGACTGTTCTCCTGAGACAGCAGGTGTGGAATCGAAGGTAAAGGCCATGGAGGCTCCCGTACCAGACTTCTCAGTAATGGGTACCAGTGCTGTCGAGGCCAATCCGGAGCTATTAAAATCATGGTTGGCTTGTCCTGTCTGACCTTCAGGAGTACCTTTGGGAGGAGAGGCAGTGGTGGAAAGGCATACACGTGAAGATTGCTCCAATTGAATGAGAGAGCATCCACTTTCCAAGCTGTGGGATGAAACCTTTTGTGCAAAACTTTGGCAGCTGGTAATTTAGTGGAGAAGCGAACAGATCTATGTCTGGAGTTCCCCATAACACTGTCAATTTTGAAATACATGAGGATCCAATTTCCACTCGTGGGGATCCATAATTTGTCTGCTCAACACATCTGCTAAGGAGTTCTGTGCTCCTGGCAGAAACCTTGCCTGAAGATTTAGCTGTAAACTGAGAGCAGTTTCCCACAGAATCATTGCTTGTCTGCATAGAGGATATGAATGTGTCCCCCCTTGCTTGTTGATGTACCACATGACAGTTGTGTTGTCTGTTTGAATCAACATCTGCCCTGGAAGAAGTAAATCCTTGAAAGCTATCAATGCAAATTGGACTGCTAACATCTCCTTCAAGCTGATATGTAAATGTTGAAGTCTGGCAGGCCACGTGTCTTGTACCCATTTTCCATTTAGATGAGCTCCCCAAGCTTTGTCTGAGGCATCTGTCGTTAGAATCTGACTCGCCTCTGGTCGGGTCACAGAGAGTCCCTTGTTTAGGTGACATTCCTGAGCCCACCACAAAAATTCCTTTTGAATGCAAGGTATTATCTGAATGACAGTGTCCATATCTTGGCAGTGTTAGTCCATACATTTTGAGATACCATTGTAGCTTCCTCATATGCAGTTTGGCATTGGGAAGCACCAGAATACAAGATGCCATGAACCCCAAGGCTTGAAGGACTGTCCTTGCAGTCAGCCTGGACTGACGAGACAATTGGTGGAAGTAAAGAGAAAGATTCTTTTGTTTGTCCGGGGTCAAAAAGGCCATCTGGGATGCTGTATTCAGTCTCACACCCAGAAAGCACATGTCCTGAGAGGGTACTAGACTGGACTTTATTTCGTTCACAGAATAACCTAGGCATCTTAACACTGCCATCACATACTGTAAATGATGAAGAAGTTCGTCCTTTCCTTGAGCCAGAATCAGGCAATCGTCCAAATAAGGATAGATTTGTATTCCTTTTAGCCTGAAGAAAGCTACCACTGGAGCCAGAACCTTTGTGAACACTCTGGGCGCAGTAGATAAGCCAAAGGGCAATGCAGAGAACTGATAATGAAAAGTCCCAGCCCGAACGCAGATACTTCCTGCAACAGGGCCTGATAGGAACATGAAGGTAAGCCTCCTTGAGATCCAGAGTCACCATCCAGTGATCTTTGCCCAGCAGAGGTAAAAGCTGTTGTAACGTCAACATTTTGAACTTGGGAATGTCCAGATATGTGTTGAGGATAGATAAATCCAAAATTGGTCTCCACGTGTTCCCTTTCTTTGGTACTAGAAACAGGCGAGAATAAAATCCTAGGCCCACTTCTGGCAGAGGGACCGGTTGTATAGCTCCTATTTGAAGTAGTAGAGAAATCTGTTTGTGAGCCTCTAGTCTTTGCTGAGGAGGAACGTCTGGCATGCCTTTGAAAGGAGGTAAGGTATGGAAATAAAACTTGTAACCTTGGTGTATGATATCCAATACCCATTTGTCTTGGGTAATTAAAATCCAATTTTCCTTGAAGAGTGCCAACCGTCCTCCCAAAGGTGCTGCCAGGCAAGAAGGATCTGGCAGCTGAAAAAGTAGGTCATTGGGCCTGTTTACGAAAGGACTGGCCCCTGCCCTCACTCGAAGACTGTGCAGGTGAACTCCATGTTCTAGGTCTGAAGGAACTCTGAGCTCTGCCCCTACCACGTCTAGATCTACCCCTAGACTGAGAATCAGAAGGAGGATACGTCCACCCCTTAGCAGGCCAATTTCTACTAAACTTTGGAGGCTGAACTTGCAAAAAATCTTTAACAGTCTGCATAGACTTAGCCTTGTCTTCCAATTTCTTCAAGACTGACTCCACAGGTGGACCAAACAACACTTCAGACTGCAAAGGAGCAATCCTTGTCTTAACATGGTCAGATAAATTCTGATCCTTAAGCCAGGCGTGCCTGCGAAGAACTGAACCAGTGGCAGGCACCCTAGAAGAGGCCTGCAAAGCATCAAAACCACACTGTAAAGAATGCTTACCCACCTGTTCAGAGACATGCACCAAATCTTGTAATTCTTTACAGTCAATGCCTTCTGCCAGAGCATCCACCTTAGATTTCAATTGTGAAAGAAGAAAATTTTGATATTTCAACATATGAAACTGGCAATTCAAAGCCCTCATAGCTAAGGTAGAAGATGTATAGACCTTCTTTCCCCATCTATCCAAAGCTCTGGCCTCTTTATCTAGAGGGATCGGATTCTTTACAACAGAGGCCTTGACACCCTTAGGTCCCTGACTAACAGTTTCTGGGTCCGCCCTAGGACTCTTATAGAGATATTTATGAGCCTCAGGCACCCTGTAATACCTATCCGGTTTAACAGGCGCAGGAGGCAGAGAATCAGGATTAAGTGAAGCCTCTGAAAATACATCTTGCACAACATCCAGAACAGGGGGTATAGCTAAGGGCCTATGTTGAGGTAAAAACAAAAACTCTCTAAGCCTTTTCCGTGAATCAGAGAAGTCCTGACCTTCCCACTTAAAATGTTCCCTCATAGAATGAAGAGTCTCTGAAAAAGAAAAATCCTCTGGAGGAGAAGCAGAAGGAGTGGAATCTTCTGCATCAGAATCAGAATAAGGAGTGTACTCCTGCAAGTCTTCAGCCGAAGACTGAAACATCCGAAGCCTGCTCAAAACTTTCCAACTCTGGCTCCACCCTAGGCCTCTTATTAGGAGGGGGCAAAGAACCTCTAATCAGAGTAATCAAATCTTCTGCCATTTTAAGCATGTGCTTCTTAGGCACAGACCCTGCTGAACTAGGACTGACACCAACAGAAGCTAAACCTGGCCTGCCCCTGGAAGAAGCCTTGGAAACAGAAGGAGAGGGTCTAACCACCCTGGGAAGGGAGGGGAGTACAGAAACCTGAGAAGCCCCTTCAGCCTGACCTGCCTCGTGAGAGGCCACATCCTGCAAAATCAAAGACTCCCCCTGAGACTCCAGAGAAGCCTCCATCGGAACCACCGGTTCCACTGAAGCCTCTAAAGAACCGGCGTCCGGAACGGACGACTCATCTTGCCTGGGTTTAACCGCTTTGTCTTTGCGTTTCTTCGTGGAAGCGGGCGTCGGAGTATCCGACGGCATATTATAATTGCACCGCTTACCGAAGACCAGCCTAGCACAATCTAACCTTCGCTTAATAGTGCGCTTATTAAACCTAGCACAAAAGCGACACCCAACTACGTCGTGCTCAGGCCCCAAACAAGGAATGCACAAAGAATGATAATCCCTATGCGGTATCGGTTTCCCACAAGAAATACAATTATTCACTTTTTCTGACATCCGGTAATACACTGAGGCAAGAAAAAACCGAAATATTCCCCAACGGGGTACTTAGCCAACTTGGATTCTGTCTGAAACTCCGAACTCGAAAAATTTAAGAACGCCGAACGGCACTTGCAACGCTGCTTCTGCATCGGACCATGCGGCAAAAAAGACTGAGGATATGACGTCGGTCATGCGCTTTTGTACCCTGACGTCCTGATGTCAGTTTTAAGCGCCTTGACCGACGTCAGCCTAATACTTTGGTATCCGGGCCGACCGAGGACAGCGGACTACCCATATGTAAGGACTGCAGCAATGTGAGATGAAGAACATCATGGAGATCAAAATATCCTGGGGAGCAACAGGAGTGACACACAAGGAAAGAATGCACAGTATAACCTGGTCATAATTCTCTGAGCACTAAAGCCAGCCATCTTACATCAAGAGGGCCCCCTTCTGGCAGAAGAGTGTAGTCAAGGATCCAGCTAGGAAATGCTGAAACAAGGCTCAATCTTGGGCTTTCCTATTCGTTAGATTGTTTTGAAAATTTTTTACTTGGCTGATACTTAAACACAACGTTTGTCTGCAGCTGAGCACCGGGAAACGGGGGTTAGCACTGCCGTATATAGACACAAACACTAAAACATCAATTTTTCCCTAGATAACTGCTAGGGAACCCTTTTAAGCTTACCTGCTTCTTGGCACACAATGCAGTTGGGCACTGCTGCCGAGAGAGCAACCCAGCTGCACTTAGAGGCACCGGTGCAGGTTTCTAGCCCTAAACCTACCATAGATTAGCTGATTTTACTAGTTGCACAGCAGAACCTAGTCCATCGAATACGCCCTCCACCACTTATTACAGAATAAATCTGACATAATGGAAGGTCATTTTCCCACCATTTATCCAGCCAGTCTCACTGACATTGGCATCCTGAAGCAATGTAGTAATTGCCTCAAGTATACAACCTACTACTCCTAAAACACATAAATACAATATTGAGTGATGCATCTATAATATGAATCTGGAATCAATGCTGTCTCTATCACGGAACAAACCAAATACCAAGCAGGTTGTCAGCACCCACACTCCAACTTCCACACATACCAAGAACATAACACAAACCCACATACACTGAGATACTCACTAGAAATATAGCAAAAGAGCAAAGACCTCCCAAGCGTAAAACTTCTGTACACAATACGGTTCCAAAAGCACCCACTACACAACACACACACCAGGGTCTTATCCAATAAGCCCCTAAGGCAAAACATATCTAAATCAAATGTCTTGGTCACAGGCCACTCCACAGATGTCCACCTCACTAGGCTGGAAAAGTAGAAGGTCACGGCCAGCTGCCCGTCAGGTGCCGGGATCCGCCAAATTACACACACTCTCAAGTACTAATATGACTCTCACAGTCCATGCTGGAGTGAATGACTGGAGACATACTTCACTGGACTTTATGGAGAGACATGATGGAGCTTTCAGATTGTGTGTCCTAGGCAGTTATGTCCCTAGCCCTAAAGCAGCATTCTTCCCTCATCCAGAATTGATGCCACAAAACAAACAAAAAGTAAGAGACTTCAACAATTAGCTTGGCTTCTGCTGTCAATCTGGTATCTGACAGCCAGATTGGGACGATATGGTCGACAGACCATGCTGCTTTGTCAGAGATGGTCTTCACCTGTCGCCTCTATGCTTTAGGTTGATCACAAAGGTACTTGCCTCCCCCATAGTGCCTTTTTCAGGCAATATCAAAATATTCCCAACATAAAAATATCCTCCAGAAATAAACTCAGGGTTATGCTGCTTAAAACTAGAGTCTAAATTATAAACTGTTCTCACCTGAAGCATTTATCACCCTCGAGGATGCTGATGTCTATACAGTCACGGAGATGTGGTTCAACGACTCAAGAGTACCCCAGTCATGCAGGGCTATACTGCCTTCCCCAAGTTCAGACCACAAAACTAACATGAAAAAAAAACAAACGAGGAGTAGCATCTATCTTCATTAAAGACAAATGCACCTCTCACTGATTAAACAGTACGACTCCCTAAAGTTACTACAAGACCAACTAACTGTAGGAAAGACCTCCCTCCATGTCATTGTTAGCTATAGGTCCCCACCATGAACCAGGAAAACCACACAACCTACGTAGACCTACCGGAGTCACTCTCAGTACAGCCAAATACCCTGGTCATGGGCGACTATCCCTTTGACTGGGTAACATATATGAGCACAAACACGCTTTCCCAAAGTTTCTTAGACTTAAACACAAATGCTTTAGAGTAGTCAGTCAGCATCCCTACAAGGTGCTCTAACATCCCTGACACAGTGCTCCACTAACAGGAGTTAGTGGAACCTCTTGAACATGATCTTAAATCTCAGTATAAGCACTGGCATTGTCTCGCTGAGCGGAAAACAACAACTGTAATCCCCTTGCACAAAAGGGGTCCCCTCAACCGATCCCAGAAACTATAGTTTCATAAGACTAACCAGCCTTAACTGCAAGGCCATGGAGAGAATCATAATGAAGCTTATCAACAAGGATATAGGTGACCTTCAAACTCTTGATATGACCCAGTTTGGCTTCATTAAGGGCAGATATTGCTTGCTAAACTTGGTAGACCGAGAATGACTCCAAACAAACGCGAAACAGAAACGTATAACAAAAAAACTAACTCCACAACAGAAATAAAGAAAAAGCTTTACTGGTGCATCCGGTATCTCGGCTTTCGCCTTCAAGGAATAATTTTACACTCAAACAGCTTGAGTTTTATACACCATATAATTGCATAATCTATAGCACATTCCCAATTAATCAAACAATCAAACAATTTGTTCAAAGTCAGTGTATACGTAAGATTCCCTACTTTACACATCTCATGCACAATACTGAATATAAATGCATAAAAACAAAAATGCACATAGTACATAATAAATATGAAACATACTTCCTACCTACTAAACACAAAATTATCGACTGTCGTATGGTCGAACGCATAAGGTCGGAAACACAGATGTCGAAGACATCATAATCAATCGAGGAACGGTTTTAACATGGGTCGAGGTGGGAAGATGGTTGTAGTAGGGAATAATACTGTACACCTACCTGGACCCATGTTAAAACCGTTCCTCGATTGATTATAATGTCTTCGACATCTGTGTTTCCGACCTTATGCGTTCGACCATACAACAGTCGACCGAGTGATGTTCGCAATTTCAATAGTAAACCTATATATATATATATATATATATATATATATATATATATATATATATATAAAAGTTTATGTCCTTCGGCTTAGGGGTCGCCACAGCGGAACTCCAGTCCGCTAATGATTGGCAGTTGATTTTTACGTACCGGCTTGCCAGGCCTGACGCACAACTTTCAACGAAGGTATGCCCATTGACGCATCTCTCCACGCAGAAGACGCTCTAGCTGAGAATCGAACCAGACAGCGTCTCACTGTGAGGCGACAACGCTACCGCAGCACCACCACCGTGGGTACTATATATGAATGTATTTTTTCCAATGTGATACAATTATTTAAAAAAAAATCAACTAACATTCAAATTGATAACTACATTTAATCTCTTAGGGTATAAAGTGCCATAATTAATAACATTTTTAGTTTCCAGTCGAACCATTTTCTCTACAAAATCATCACCCTGACAAAAATAAGGCTTGGCTAATACACTAAAGAAAAGAGAAGAATCAGAACTTTCATGATATGTACAAAAATGTTGAGCAACTGTACTCTCCATCCTGCCATTTCTTATATCATTCAAATGTTCCATAATCATCTTCTTCACAGCCCTTTTAGTTTGACCAATGTACCACTTTATTATAGGACATCCATAACCCAAGATATATAAAGCCCCACTGGTAACACAATTATAATAATCTTTAGCCCTGTAAACTTTGTTGTTTATTTTAGTTCTAAAATTTTTATTCTATTACAGACCCTACATTTACCACAGGGGAATCTGCTTATACACGACCCTTCTTCTGTAACAACATACCCGTGGACAACAATTCTCTCAAGTTCTTAAACCTACTGTCGGAAGAAATATACATTCATATATATAATATATATATATATATATATATATATATATATACACACACACATACAAATATATATGGGAGTTGGTCATATTTTTTTTGTAATTTCTTCTAATGAAGACAAAACAGTAAACACTGCCTATTTCGACCTAGACACGGCTTCTGACACAATCCCTCACTCAGTCATCAAGGAGAATTTCACCCAGCTGGGGATTAACCCTTACATCATTAGACTGGTTGCCAACTGACTCACAAACACACACAGTCAAAACTGGGGATGCCAACTTTACTAGCAGACTTGTTAACAGAGGTGTTCCACAAGGATCTATGCTAGGCCCCCTACTGTTTGGTATTTAATTTTCAGAAGTCCAGGCAAAATTATATGGCCTACGGTTTACCAAGTTTGCTGACTACTGCAAACTGGGTGTAATAACAGAATCCCCAAAGCTGTCAACATATTACAAAATGGGCTTCTACAGAAATAATCGGAGTCAAAGCCATGGACTTGAACTAAATGAAAAAAAAATTGAAATCATCATCATCCCTTTCAGCAAAGATATCCACGCTAATTACAGCATTAGTAAATACATCCTTAAGTTCAAAACAAGTAGAGAGAGAATAAGTTCAAAACAAGTAGAGAGAGATTTAGGAACGCAAGTTGATAGAAGTCTTAATTTTGATCATCAGGTCTCCACAAGGGTAAGGAAGGCCTCCTATGTTGCACACCTCATAAGCAAGGGTACAACATCCAAAGCTAAGGAGGATACACCTCCCCTGTACTCGTCCTCAGACAATAACAGCTTACAATACTCCCAACTGTATGTACCTCACCAGACATCTGTAGCATTTGGAGAGACTTCAGAGGTTTCTCACCAAAAAAAATCAGGACCTACATGGACAGACTGAAGGCTCTAACACTTTAGTCAGCATCAAACAGACTGCTCAGAAGACTTGTGCCTGGCCTACAGAGCAGTCTCAGACTCTACCTTAAAGCAGCTGCTGCACATCTGCAATTCCAATGGGACAAGATTCACTCACTTTAGGGATCTTAACCTAGCTTGCGATATTACCAGGACATGGAGACGGATGTCTCAGAGGTTGCCCCTCCTCTGGAACAAACTCCCAATTCATGTAAAACAGAGCTCCTCAATGACCATTTTAAGCATAACCTGGAAATCTGGACGAGAAAACATTAATTTACACAGGGGGTTTCACCCATGTCCCTCTAAGGGGCAGCCAGTGCTGATGTTAGATTTGCAAGCAAACACAGACTATTTATCTTAGTCCATAAGGGAACAAGGTTATAACATGGCAAGTAGAAGCCTTAGGGTCAACAGCCTAGCTAACCTCCTAGGAGTCCATGATGTAGAAGAGGGAGAAGTGTCTCCATTAGACTGGACCACCCCTTCACATTCAAATGGGCAGCAGGATGAAAATCCAGTCCAGAAAGCCAAGGGTACCACTGAACTATTTCCTAACTGCACTGCATCTATGACTCCACTTGATCTGCAATTATATGCTGAAAAGCACAGTTGATAAAAACAACTATGCTACATTTCCTTGTGTAAAATACCACTGTACTTCAGGATGGTTCCCAATGCTTTCCCTTCCAGTTCCGTGGGTGGTTTATAGCCAGGTGGAGAGGGTTGATATGCCCTTCAAGGCTGCTGCTGCAAAATCTGCCTTAGCTTTAGATGGGATATCCAGCCTGCAATATCTGGAGAGGGTACACAGGACCATGTGGCAGTTTCCAGGCAATGAGGAGGCACGCTTTCAGGAAGACTACTAATGCAGCTGTGCCCCAATGGAATATTACCTTATGTTTCCTGGAAAGTTATAATGGAACTTAGAAAATACAAACAAGTTCTCCACTTAACTAATGGTTTGCTTGGAAATGGGCAGCCCTTTTTCTCTGCAAAGACCAAAAAAACTGATTTCTGTAGTCTTTTGATCCTGCCTAGGTAATACCAAACTGCCTCTGGACAACTACTGAAGAGATTATCTTTTATGTGGCCAAGATGAATAGTCTG